>NW_027619126.1:0-52078 GCF_964187855.1 Myxine glutinosa
AAGTGCAAAAGTGGTTTCCTGCACCAACACAAGTGCGAAAAGTGGTTTTTCAACACTAACACAAGTGCGATAAAGTGGTTTTTCAACACTAACACAAGTGCGAAAAGTGGTTTTTCCACACTAATACAAGTGCAAAAGTGGTTTCCTGCACCAACACAAGTGCGAAAAGTGGTTTTTCGACACTAACACAAGTGCAAAATGTGGTTTTTCAACACTATCACAAAGTGCAAAAAGTGTTTTTTCCACACTAATACAAGTGAAAGTGGTTTCCTGCACCAACACAAGGGCGAAAAGTGGTTTTTCAACACAAACACAAGTGCGAAAAGTGGTTTTTCAACACTAACACAAGTGCGAAAAGTGGTTTTTCCACACTAATACAAGTGCAAAAGTGGTTTCCTGCACCAACACAAGTGCGAAAAGTGGTTTTTCAACACTAACACAAGTGCGAAAAGTGGTTTTTCAACACTAACACAAGTGCGAAAAGTGTTTTTTCCACACTAATACAAGTGCAAAAGTGGTTTCCCTGCACCAACACAAGTGCGAAAAGTGTTTTTTCAACACTAACACAAGTGGGAAAAGTGGTTTTTCAACAATATCACAAGTGCAAAAAGTGTTTTTTCCACACTAATACAAGTGCAAAAGTGGTTTCCTGCACCAACACAAGTGCGAAAAGTGGTTTTTCAACACTAACACAAGTGCGAAAAGTGGTTTTTTCAACACTAACACAGGTGCGAAAAGTGTTTTTTCACACTAATACAATTGCAAAAGTGGTTTCCTGCACCAACACAAGTGCGAAAAGTGGTTTTTCAACACTAACACAAGTGCGAAAAGTGGTTTTTCAACACTAACACAAGTGCGAAAAGTGGTTTTTCAACACTAACACAAGTGCGAAAAGTGGTTTTTCCACACTAATACAAGTGCAAAAGTGGTTTCCTGCACCAACACAAGTGCGAAAAGTGGTTTTTCAACACTAACACAAGTGCGAAAAGTGGTTTTTCAACACTAACACAAGTGCGAAAAGTGGTTTTTCCACACTAATACAAGTGCAAAAGTGGTTTCCTGCACCAACACAAGTGCGAAAGGTGGTTTTTCAACACTAACAGAAGTGCGAAAAGTGGTTTTTCAACACTATCAAAAGTGCAAAAAGTGTTTTTTCCACACTAATACAAGTGCAAAAGTGGTTTCCTGCACCAACACAAGTGTGAAAAGTGTTTTTTCAACACTAACACAAGTGCGAAAAGTGGTTTTTCAACAATATCACAAGTGCAAAAAGTGTTTTTTCCACACTAATACAAGTGCAAAAGTGGTTTCCTGCACCAACACAAGTGCAAAAAGTGGTTTTTCAATACTAACACAAGTGCGAAAAGTGGTTTTCCAACACTAACACAAGTGCGAAAAGTGTTTTTTCCACACTAATACAAGTGTAAAAGTGGTTTCCTGCACCAACACAAGTGCGAAAAGTGGTTTTTCAACACTAACACAGGTGCGAAAAGTGGTTTTTCAACACTAACACAAGTGCGAAAAGTGGTTTTTCAACACTAACACAAGTGCGAAAAGTCGTTTTTCCACACTAATACAAGTGCAAAAGTGGTTTCCTGCACCAACACAAGTGCGAAAAGTGGTTTTTCAACACTAACACAAGTGCGAAAAGTGGTTTTTCAACACTAACACAAGTGCGAAAAGTGGTTTTTCAACACTAACACATTGCGAAAAGTGGTTTTTCCACACTAATACAAGTGCAATAGTGGTTTCCTGCACCAACACAAGTGCGAAAAGTGGTTTTTCAACACTAACACAAGTGCGAAAAAGTGGTTTTTCAACACTAACACAAGTGCGAAAAGTGTTTTTTCCACACTAATACAAGTGCAAAAGTGGTTTCCTGCACCAACACAAGTGCGAAAAGTGGTTTTTCAACACTAACACAAGTGCGAAAAGTGGTTTTTCAACACTAACACAAGTGCGAAAAGTGTTTTTTCCACACTAATACAAGTGCAAAAGTGGTTTCCTGCACCAACACAAGTGCGAAAAGTGGTTTTTTCAACACTAACACAAGTGCGAAAAGTGGTTTTTCAACACTAACACAAGTGCGAAAAAGTGGTTTTTCCACACTAATACAAGTGCAAAAGTGGTTTCCTGCACCAACACAAGTGCGAAAAGTGGTTTTTCGACACTAACACAAGTGCAAAATGTGGTTTTTCAACACTATCACAAGTGCAAAAAGTGTTTTTTCCACACTAATACAAGTGCAAAAGTGGTTTCCTGCACCAACACAAGGGCGAAAAGTGGTTTTTTCAACACAAACACAAGTGCGAAAAGTGGTTTTTCAACACTAACACAAGTGCGAAAAGTGGTTTTTCCACACTAATACAAGTGCAAAAGTGGTTTCCTGCACCAACACAAGTGCGAAAAGTGGTTTTTCAACACTAACACAAGTGCGAAAAGTGGTTTTTCAACACTAACACAAGTGCGAAAAGTGTTTTTTCCACACTAATACAAGTGCAAAAGTGGTTTCCTGCACCAACACAAGTGCGAAAAGTGTTTTTTCAACACTAACACAAGTGGGAAAAGTGGTTTTTCAACAATATCACAAGTGCAAAAAGTGTTTTTTCCACACTAATACAAGTGCAAAAGTGGTTTCCTGCACCAACACAAGTGCGAAAAGTGGTTTTTCAACACTAACACAAGTGCGAAAAGTGGTTTTTCACACTAACACAGGTGCGAAAAGTGTTTTTTTCCACACTAATACAATTGCAAAAGTGGTTTCCTGCACCAACACAAGTGCGAAATAGTGGTTTTTCAACACTAACACAAGTGCGAAAAGTGGTTTTTCAACACTAACACAAGTGCGAAAAGTGGTTTTTCAACACTAACACAAGTGCGAAAAGTGGTTTTTCCACACTAATACAAGTGCAAAAGTGGTTTCCTGCACCAACACAAGTGCGAAAAGTGGTTTTTCAACACTAACACAAGTGCGAAAAGTGGTTTTTCAACACTAACACAAGTGCGAAAAGTGGTTTTTCCACACTAATACAAGTGCAAAAGTGGTTTCCTGCACCAACACAAGTGCGAAAGGTGGTTTTTCAACACTAACAGAAGTGCGAAAAGTGGTTTTTCAACACTATCAAAAGTGCAAAAAGTGTTTTTTCCACACTAATACAAGTGCAAAAGTGGTTTCCTGCACCAACACAAGTGTGAAAAGTGTTTTTTCAACACTAACACAAGTGCGAAAAGTGGTTTTTCAACAATATCACAAGTGCAAAAAGTGTTTTTTCCACACTAATACAAGTGCAAAAGTGGTTTCCTGCACCAACACAAGTGCAAAAAAGTGGTTTTTCAATACTAACACAAGTGCGAAAAGTGGTTTTCCAACACTAACACAAGTGCGAAAAGTGTTTTTTCCACACTAATACAAGTGTAAAAGTGGTTTCCTGCACCAACACAAGTGCGAAAAGTGGTTTTTCAACACTAACACAGGTGCGAAAAGTGGTTTTTCAACACTAACACAAGTGCGAAAAGTGGTTTTTCAACACTAACACAAGTGCGAAAAGTCGTTTTTCCACACTAATACAAGTGCAAAAGTGGTTTCCTGCACCAACACAAGTGCGAAAAGTGGTTTTTCAACACTAACACAAGTGCGAAAAGTGGTTTTTCAACACTAACACAAGTGCGAAAAGTGGTTTTTCAACACTAACACCATTGCGAAAAGTGGTTTTTCCACACTAATACAAGTGCAATAGTGGTTTCCTGCACCAACACAAGTGCGAAAAGTGGTTTTCAACACTAACACAAGTGCGAAAAGTGGTTTTTCAACACTAACACAAGTGCGAAAAGTGTTTTTTCCACACTAATACAAGTGCAAAAGTGGTTTCCTGCACCAACACAAGTGCGAAAAGTGGTTTTTCAACACTAACACAAGTGCGAAAAGTGGTTTTTCACACTAACACAAGTGCGAAAAGTGTTTTTTCCACACTAATACAAGTGCAAAAGTGGTTTCCTGCACCAACACAAGTGCGAAAAGTGTTTTTTCAACACTAACACAAGTGCGAAAAGTGGTTTTTCAACAATATCACAAGTGCAAAAAGTGTTTTTTCCACACGAATACAAGTGCAAAAGTGGTTTCCTGCCAACACAAGTGCAAAAAGTGGTTTTTCAACACTAACACAAGTGCGAAAAGTGGTTTTTCAACACTAACACAGGTGCGAAAAGTGTTTTTTCCACACTAATACAAGTGCAAAAGTGGTTTCCTGCACCAACACAAGTGCGAAAAGTGGTTTTTCAACACTAACACAAGTGCGAAAAGTGGTTTTTCAACACTAACACAAGTGCGAAAAGTGGTTTTTCCACACTAATACAAGTGCAAAAGTGGTTTCCTGCACCAACACAAGTGCGAAAAGTGGTTTTTCAACACTAACACAAGTGCGAAAAGTGGTTTTTCAACACTAACACAAGTGCGAAAAGTGGTTTTTCCACACTAATACAAGTGCAAAAGTGGTTTCCTGCACCAACACAAGTGCGAAAGGTGGTTTTTCAACACTAACACAAGTGCGAAAAGTGGTTTTTCAACACTATCAAAAGTGCAAAAAGTGTTTTTTTCCACACTAATACAAGTGCAAAAGTGGTTTCCTGCACCAACACAAGTGCGAAAAGTGGTTTTTCAACACTAACACAAGTGCGAAAAGTGGTTTTTCAACACTAACACAGGTGCAAAAAGTGTTTTTTCCACACTAATACAAGTGCAAAAGTGGTTTCCTGCACCAACACAAGTGCGAAAAGTGTTTTTTCAACACTAACACAAGTGCGAAAAGTGGTTTTTCAACAATATCACAAGTGCAAAAAGTGGTTTTTCCACACTAATACAAGTGCAAAAGTGGTTTCCTGCACCAACACAAGTGCGAAAAGTGGTTTTTCAACACTAACACAAGTGCGAAAAGTGGTTTTTCAACACTAACACAAGTGCGAAAAGTGGTTTTTCCACACTAATACAAGTGCAAAAGTGGTTTCCTGCACCAACACAAGTGCGAAAAGTGGTTTTTCAACACTAACACAAGTGCGAAAAGTGGTTTTTCAACACTAACACAAGTGCGAAAAGTGGTTTTTCCACACTAATACAAGTGCAGAAGTGGTTTCCTGCACCAACACAAGTGCGAAAAGTGGTTTTTCAACACTAACACAGGTGCAAAAAGTGTTTTTTCCACACTAATACAAGTGCAAAAGTGGTTTCCTGCACCAATACAAGTGCGAAAAGTGTTTTTTCAACACTAACACAAGTGCGAAAAGTGGTTTTTCAACAATATCACAAGTGCAAAAAGTGGTTTTTCCACACTAATACAAGTGCAAAAGTGATTTCCTGCACCAACACAAGTGCGAAAAGTGGTTTTTCAACACTAACACAAGTGCGAAAAGTGGTTTTTCAACACTAACACAAGTGCGAAAAGTGGTTTTTCCACACTAATACAAGTGCAAAAGTGGTTTCCTGCACCAACACAAGTGCGAAAAGTGGTTTTTCAACACTAACACAAGTGCGAAAAGTGGTTTTTCAACACTAACACAAGTGCGAAAAGTGGTTTTTCCACACTAATACAAGTGCAAAAGTGGTTTCCTGCACCAACACAAGTGCGAAAGGTGGTTTTTCAACACTAACACAAGTGCGAAAAGTGGTTTTTCAACACTATCAAAAGTGCAAAAAGTGTTTTTTCCACACTAATACAAGTGCAAAAGTGGTTTCCTGCACCAACACAAGTGCGAAAAGTGGTTTTTCAACACTAACACAAGTGCGAAAAGTGGTTTTTCAACACTAACACAGGTGCAAAAAGTGTTTTTTCCACACTAATACAAGTGCAAAAGTGGTTTCCTGCACCAACACAAGTGCGAAAAGTGTTTTTTCAACACTAACACAAGTGCGAAAAGTGGTTTTTCAACAATATCACAAGTGCAAAAAGTGGTTTTTCCACACTAATACAAGTGCAAAAGTGGTTTCCTGCACCAACACAAGTGCGAAAAGTGGTTTTTCAACACTAACACAAGTGCGAAAAGTGGTTTTTCAACACTAACACAAGTGCGAAAAGTGGTTTTTCCACACTAATACAAGTGCAAAAGTGGTTTCCTGCACCAACACAAGTGCGAAAAGTGGTTTTTCAACACTAACACAAGTGCGAAAAGTGGTTTTTCAACACTAACACAAGTGCGAAAAGTGGTTTTTCCACACTAATACAAGTGCAAAAGTGGTTTCCTGCACCAACACAAGTGCGAAAAGTGGTTTTTCAACACTAACACAGGTGCAAAAAGTGTTTTTTCCACACTAATACAAGTGCAAAAGTGGTTTCCTGCACCAATACAAGTGCGAAAAGTGTTTTTTCAACACTAACACAAGTGCGAAAAGTGGTTTTTCAACAATATCACAAGTGCAAAAAGTGGTTTTTCCACACTAATACAAGTGCAAAAGTGATTTCCTGCACCAACACAAGTGCGAAAAGTGGTTTTTCAACACTAACACAAGTGCGAAAAGTGGTTTTTCAACACTAACACAAGTGCGAAAAGTGGTTTTTCCACACTAATACAAGTGCAAAAGTGGTTTCCTGCACCAACACAAGTGCGAAAAGTGGTTTTTCAACACTAACACAAGTGCGAAAAGTGTTTTTTCAACACTAACACAAGTGCGAAAAGTGGTTTTTCCACACTAATACAAGTGCAAAAGTGGTTTCCTGCACCAACACAAGTGCGAAAGGTGGTTTTTCAACACTAATACAAGTGCGAAAAGTGGTTTTTCAACACTATCAAAAGTGCAAAAAGTGTTTTTACCACACTAATACAAGTGCAAAAGTGGTTTCCTGCACCAACACAAGTGCGAAAAGTGGTTTTTCAACACTAACACAAGTGCGAAAAGTGGTTTTTCAACACTAACACAGGTGCAAAAAGTGTTTTTTCCACACTAATACAAGTGCAAAAGTGGTTTCCTGCACCAACACAAGTGCGAAAAGTGTTTTTTCAACACTAACACAAGTGCGAAAAGTGGTTTTTCAACAATATCACAAGTGCAAAAAGTGTTTTTTCCACACTAATACAAGTGCAAAAGTGGTTTCCTGCACCAACACAAGTGCGAAAAGTGTTTTTTCAACACTAACACAAGTGCGAAAAGTGGTTTTTCAACACTAACACAAGTGCGAAAAGTGTTTTTTCCACACTAATACAAGTGTAAAAGTGGTTTCCTGCACCAACACAAGTGCGAAAAGTGGTTTTTCAACACTAACACAAGTGCGAAAAGTGGTTTTTCAACACTAACACAAGTGCGAAAAGTGGTTTTTCAACACTAACACAAGTGCGAAAAGTGGTTTTTCAACACTAACACAAGTGCGAAAAGTGGTTTTTCCACACTAATACAAGTGCAAAAGTGGTTTTCTGCACCAACACAAGTGCGAAAGGTGGTTTTTCAACACTAACACAAGTGCGAAAAGTGGTTTTTCAACACTATCAAAAGTGCAAAAAGTGTTTTTTCCACACTAATACAAGTGCAAAAGTGGTTTCCT
Source organism: Myxine glutinosa (assembly GCF_964187855.1). Classification (NCBI taxonomy): domain Eukaryota; kingdom Metazoa; phylum Chordata; class Myxini; order Myxiniformes; family Myxinidae; genus Myxine; species Myxine glutinosa. Next base: position 7,524 of record NW_027619126.1, read on the forward strand.
GCACCAACACAAGTGCGAAAAGTGGTTTTTCAACACCAACACAAGTGCGAAAAGTGGTTTTTCAACACTAACACAAGTGCGAAAAGTGGTTTTTCAACACTAACACAAGTGCGAAAAGTGGTTTTTCCACACTAATACAAGTGCAAAAGTGGTTTTCTGCACCAACACAAGTGCGAAAGGTGGTTTTTCAACACTAACACAAGTGCGAAAAGTGGTTTTTCAACACTATCAAAAGTGCAAAAAGTGTTTTTTCCACACTAATACAAGTGCAAAAGTGGTTTCCTGCACCAACACAAGTGCGAAAAGTGGTTTTTCAACACTAACACAAGTGCGAAAAGTGGTTTTTCAACACTAACACAAGTGCAAAAAGTGTTTTTTCCACACTAATACAAGTGCAAAAGTGGTTTCCTGCACCAACACAAGTGCGAAAAGTGGTTTTTCAACACTAACACAAGGTCGAAAAGTGGTTTTTCAACACTAACACAAGTGCGAAAAGTGGTTTTTCCACACTAATACAAGTGCAAAAGTGGTTTCCTGCACCAACACAAGTGCGAAAAGTGGTTTTTCAACACTAACACAAGTGCGAAAGTGGTTTTTCAACACTATCACAAGTGCAAAAAGTGTTTTTTCCACACTATTACAAGTGCAAAAGTGGTTTCCTGCACCAACACAAGTGCGAAAAGTGGTTTTTCAACACTAACACAAGTGCGAAAAGTGGTTTTACAACACTAACACAAGTGCGAAAAGTGTTTTTTCCACACTAATACAAGTGCAACAGTGGTTTGCTGCACCAACACAAGTGCGAAAAGTGGTTTTTCAACACTAACACAAGTGCGAAAAGTGGTTTTTCAACACTAACACAAGTGCGAAAAGTGGTTTTTCAACACTAACACAAGTGCAAAAAGTGTTTTTTCCACACTAATACAAGTGCAAAAGTGGTTTCCTGCACCAACACAAGTGCGAAAAGTGTTTTTTCAACACTAACACAAGTGCGAAAAGTGGTTTTTCAACACTAACACAAGTGCGAAAAGTGTTTTTTCCACACTAATACAAGTGTAAAAGTGGTTTCCTGCACCAACACAAGTGCGAAAAGTGGTTTTTCAACACTAACACAAGTGCGAAAAGTGGTTTTTCAACACTAACACAAGTGCGAAAAGTGGTTTTTCAACACTAACACAAGTGCGAAAAGTGGTTTTTCAACACTAACACAAGTGCGAAAAGTGGTTTTTCCACACTAATACAAGTGCAAAAGTGGTTTTCTGCACCAACACAAGTGCGAAAGGTGGTTTTTCAACACTAACACAAGTGCGAAAAGTGGTTTTTCAACACTATCAAAAGTGCAAAAAGTGTTTTTTCCACACTAATACAAGTGCAAAAGTGGTTTCCTGCACCAACACAAGTGCGAAAAGTGGTTTTTCAACACCAACACAAGTGCGAAAAGTGGTTTTTCAACACTAACACAAGTGCGAAAAGTGGTTTTTCAACACTAACACAAGTGCGAAAAGTGGTTTTTCCACACTAATACAAGTGCAAAAGTGGTTTTCTGCACCAACACAAGTGCGAAAGGTGGTTTTTCAACACTAACACAAGTGCGAAAAGTGGTTTTTCAACACTATCAAAAGTGCAAAAAGTGTTTTTTCCACACTAATACAAGTGCAAAAGTGGTTTCCTGCACCAACACAAGTGCGAAAAGTGGTTTTTCAACACTAACACAAGTGCGAAAAGTGGTTTTTCAACACTAACACAAGTGCAAAAAGTGTTTTTTCCACACTAATACAAGTGCAAAAGTGGTTTCCTGCACCAACACAAGTGCGAAAAGTGGTTTTTCAACACTAACACAAGGTCGAAAAGTGGTTTTTCAACACTAACACAAGTGCGAAAAGTGGTTTTTCCACACTAATACAAGTGCAAAAGTGGTTTCCTGCACCAACACAAGTGCGAAAAGTGGTTTTTCAACACTAACACAAGTGCGAAAGTGGTTTTTCAACACTATCACAAGTGCAAAAAGTGTTTTTTCCACACTATTACAAGTGCAAAAGTGGTTTCCTGCACCAACACAAGTGCGAAAAGTGGTTTTTCAACACTAACACAAGTGCGAAAAGTGGTTTTACAACACTAACACAAGTGCGAAAAGTGTTTTTTCCACACTAATACAAGTGCAACAGTGGTTTGCTGCACCAACACAAGTGCGAAAAGTGGTTTTTCAACACTAACACAAGTGCGAAAAGTGGTTTTTCAACACTAACACAAGTGCGAAAAGTGGTTTTTCAACACTAACACAAGTGCGAAAAGTGGTTTTTCCACACTAATACAAGTGCAAAAGTGGTTTCCTGCACCAACACAAGTGCGAAAAGTGGTTTTTCAACACTAACACAAGTGCGAAAAGTGGTTTTTCAACACTAACACAAGTGCAAAAGGTGGTTTTTCAACACTATCACAAGTGCAAAAAGTGTTTTTTCCACACTAATACAAGTGCAAAAGTGGTTTCCTGCACCAACACAAGTGCAATAAGTGGTTTTCAACACTAACACAAGTGCGAAAAGTGGTTTTACAACACTAACACAAGTGCGAAAAGTGTTTTTTCCACACTAATACAAGTGCAACAGTGGTTTGCTGCACCAACACAAGTGCGAAAAGTGTTTTTTCAACACTAACACAAGTGCGAAAAGTGGTTTTTCAACAATATCACAAGTGCAAAAAGTGTTTTTTCCACACTAATACAAGTGCAAAAGTGGTTTCCTGCACCAACACAAGTGCGAAAAGTGTTTTTTCAACACTAACACAAGTGCGAAAAGTGGTTTTTCAACACTAACACAAGTGCGAAAAGTGTTTTTTCCACACTAATACAAGTGTAAAAGTGGTTTCCTGCACCAACACAAGTGCGAAAAGTGGTTTTTCAACACTAACACAAGTGCGAAAAGTGGTTTTTCAACACTAACACAAGTGCGAAAAGTGGTTTTTCAACACTAACACAAGTGCGAAAAGTGGTTTTTCAACACTAACACAAGTGCGAAAAGTGGTTTTTCCACACTAATACAAGTGCAAAAGTGGTTTTCTGCACCAACACAAGTGCGAAAGGTGGTTTTTCAACACTAACACAAGTGCGAAAAGTGGTTTTTCAACACTATCAAAAGTGCAAAAAGTGTTTTTTCCACACTAATACAAGTGCAAAAGTGGTTTCCTGCACCAACACAAGTGCGAAAAGTGGTTTTTCAACACCAACACAAGTGCGAAAAGTGGTTTTTCAACACTAACACAAGTGCGAAAAGTGGTTTTTCAACACTAACACAAGTGCGAAAAGTGGTTTTTCCACACTAATACAAGTGCAAAAGTGGTTTTCTGCACCAACACAAGTGCGAAAGGTGGTTTTTCAACACTAACACAAGTGCGAAAAGTGGTTTTTCAACACTATCAAAAGTGCAAAAAGTGTTTTTTCCACACTAATACAAGTGCAAAAGTGTTTTCCTGCACCAACACAAGTGCGAAAAGTGGTTTTTCAACACTAACACAAGTGCGAAAAGTGGTTTTTCAACACTAACACAAGTGCAAAAAGTGTTTTTTCCACACTAATACAAGTGCAAAAGTGGTTTCCTGCACCAACACAAGTGCGAAAAGTGGTTTTTCAACACTAACACAAGGTCGAAAAGTGGTTTTTCAACACTAACACAAGTGCGAAAAGTGGTTTTTCCACACTAATACAAGTGCAAAAGTGGTTTCCTGCACCAACACAAGTGCGAAAAGTGGTTTTTCAACACTAACACAAGTGCGAAAGTGGTTTTTCAACACTATCACAAGTGCAAAAAGTGTTTTTTCCACACTATTACAAGTGCAAAAGTGGTTTCCTGCACCAACACAAGTGCGAAAAGTGGTTTTTCAACACTAACACAAGTGCGAAAAGTGGTTTTACAACACTAACACAAGTGCGAAAAGTGTTTTTTCCACACTAATACAAGTGCAACAGTGGTTTGCTGCACCAACACAAGTGCGAAAAGTGGTTTTTCAACACTAACACAAGTGCGAAAAGTGGTTTTTCAACACTAACACAAGTGCGAAAAGTGGTTTTTCAACACTAACACAAGTGCGAAAAGTGGTTTTTCCACACTAATACAAGTGCAAAAGTGGTTTCCTGCACCAACACAAGTGCGAAAAGTGGTTTTTCAACACTAACACAAGTGCGAAAAGTGGTTTTTCAACACTAACACAAGTGCAAAAGGTGGTTTTTCAACACTATCACAAGTGCAAAAAGTGTTTTTTCCACACTAATACAAGTGCAAAAGTGGTTTCCTGCACCAACACAAGTGCAATAAGTGGTTTTCAACACTAACACAAGTGCGAAAAGTGGTTTTTCAACACTATCACAAGTGCAAAAAGCGTTTTTTCCACACTAATACAAGTGCAAAAGTGGTTTCCTGCACCAACACAAGTGCGAAAAGTGGTTTTTCAACACTAACACAAGTGCGAAAAGTGGTTTTTCAACACTAACACAAGTGCAAAAAGTGGTTTTTCCACACTAATACAAGTGCAAAAGTGGTTTCCTGCACCAACACAAGTGCGAAAAGTGGTTTTTCAACACTAACACAAGTGCAAAATGTGGTTTTTCAACACTATCACAAGTGCAAAAAGTGTTTTTTCCACAATAATACAAGTGCAAAAGTGGTTTCCTGCACCAACACAAGGGCGAAAAGTGGTTTTTCAACACAAACACAAGTGCGAAAAGTGGTTTTTCAACACTAACACAAGTGCGAAAAGTGTTTTTTCCACACTAATACAAGTGCAAAAGTGGTTTCCTGCACCAGCACAAGTGCAAAAAGTGGTTTTTCAACACTAACACAAGTGCAAAAAGTGGTTTTTCAACACTAACACAAGTGCGAAAAGTGGTTTTTCAACACTAACACAAGTGCGAAAAGTGGTTTTTCCAGACTAATACAAGTGCAAAAGTGGTTTCCTGCACCAACACAAGTGCGAAAAGTGGTTTTTCAACACTAACACAAGTGCGAAAAGTGGTTTTTCAACACTAACACAAGTGCGAAAAGTGTTTTTTCCACACTAATACAAGTGCAAAAGTGGTTTCCTGCACCAACACAAGTGCGAAAAGTGTTATTTCAACACTAACACAAGTGGGAAAAGTGGTTTTTCAACAATATCACAAGTGCAAAAAGTGTTTTTTCCACACTAATACAAGTGCAAAAGTGGTTTCCTGCACCAACACAAGTGCGAAAAGTGGTTTTTCAACACTAACACAAGTGCGAAAAGTGGTTTTTCAACATCTATCACAAGTGCAAAAAGTGTTTTTTCCACACTAATACAAGTGCAAAAGTGGTTTCCTGCTCCAACACAAGTGCGAAAAGTGGTTTTTCAACACTAACACAAGTGCGAAAAGTGGTTTTTCAACACTAACACAAGTGCGAAAAGTGGTTTTCCCACACTAATACAAGGGCAAAAGTGGTTTCCTGCACCAACACAAGTGCGAAAAGTGTTTTTTCAACACTAACACAAGTGCGAAAAGTGGTTTTTCAACAATATCACAAGTGCAAAAAGTGTTTTTTCCACACTAATACAAGTGCAAAAGTGGTTTCCTGCACCAACACAAGTGCGAAAAGTGGTTTTTCAACACTAACACAAGTGCGAAAAGTGGTTTTTCCACACTAATACAAGTGCAAAAGTGGTTTCCTGCACCAACACAAGTGCGAAAAGTGGTTTTTCAACACTAACACAAGTGCGAAAAGTGGTTTTTCAACACTAACACAAGTGCGAAAAGTGCTTTTTCCACACTAATACAAGTGCAAAAGTGGTTTCCTGCACCATCACAAGTGCGAAAACTGGTTTTTCAACACAAACACAAGTGCGAAAAGTGGTTTTTCAACACTAACACAAGTGCGAAAAGTGGTTTTTCAACACTAACACAAGTGCGAAAAGTGGTTTTTCCACACTAATACAAGTGCAAAAGTGGTTTCCTGCACCAACACAAGTGCGAAAAGTGGTTTTTCAACACTAATACAAGTGCGAAAAGTGGTTTTTCAACACTAACACAAGTGCGAAAAGTGCTTTTTCCACACTAATACAAGTGCAAAAGTGGTTTCCTGCACCATCACAAGTGCGAAAACTGGTTTTTCAACACAAACACAAGTGCGAAAAGTGGTTTTTCAACACTAACACAAGTGCGAAAAGTGGTTTTTCAACACTAACACAAGTGCGAAAAGTGGTTTTTCCACACTAATACAAGTGCAAAAGTGGTTTCCTGCACCAACACAAGTGCGAAAAGTGGTTTTTCAACACTAACACAAGTGCGAAAAGTGGTTTTTCAACACTATCACAAGTGCAAAAAGTGTTTTTTCCACACTAATACAAGTGCAAAAGTGGTTTCCTGCACCAACACAAGTGCGAAAAGTGGTTTTTCAACACTAACACAAGTGCGAAAAGTGGTTATTCAACACTAACACAAGTGCGAAAAGTGGTTTTTCAACACTATCACAAGTGCAAAAAGTGTTTTTTCCACACTAATACAAGTGCAAAAGTGGTTTCCTGCACCAACACAAGTGCGAAAAGTGGTTTTTCAACACTAACACAAGTGCGAAAAGTGGTTTTTCAGCACTATCACAAGTGCAAAAAGTGTTTTTTTGCACACTAATACAAGTGCAAAAGTGGTTTCCTGCACCAACACAAGTGCGAAAAGTGGTTTTTCAACACTAACACAAGTGCGAAAAGTGGTTTTTCAGCACTATCACAAGTGCAAAAAGTGTTTTTTTGCACACTAATACAAGTGCAAAAGTGGTTTCCTGCACCAACACAAGTGCGAAAAGTGGTTTTTCAACACTAACACAAGTGCGAAAAGTGGTTTTTCAACAATATCACAAGTGCAAAAAGTGTTTTTTCCACACGAATACAAGTGCAAAAGTGGTTTCCTGCACCAACACAAGTGCAAAAAGTGGTTTTTCAACACTAACACAAGTGCGAAAAGTGGTTTTTCAACACTAACACAGGTGCGAAAAGTGTTTTTTCCACACTAATACAAGTGCAAAAGTGGTTTCCTGCACCAACACAAGTGCGAAAAGTGGTTTTTCAACACTAACACAAGTGCGAAAAGTGGTTTTTCAACACTAACACAAGTGCGAAAAGTGGTTTTTCCACACTAATACAAGTGCAAAAGTGGTTTCCTGCACCAACACAAGTGCGAAAAGTGGTTTTTCAACACTAACACAAGTGCGAAAAGTGGTTTTTCAACACTAACACAAGTGCGAAAAGTGGTTTTTCCACACTAATACAAGTGCAAAAGTGGTTTCCTGCACCAACACAAGTGCGAAAGGTGGTTTTTCAACACTAACACAAGTGCGAAAAGTGGTTTTTCAACACTATCAAAAGTGCAAAAAGTGTTTTTTCCACACTAATACAAGTGCAAAAGTGGTTTCCTGCACCAACACAAGTGCGAAAAGTGGTTTTTCAACACTAACACAAGTGCGAAAAGTGGTTTTTCAACACTAACACAGGTGCAAAAAGTGTTTTTTCCACACTAATACAAGTGCAAAAGTGGTTTCCTGCACCAACACAAGTGCGAAAAGTGTTTTTTCAACACTAACACAAGTGCGAAAAGTGGTTTTTCAACAATATCACAAGTGCAAAAAGTGGTTTTTCCACACTAATACAAGTGCAAAAGTGGTTTCCTGCACCAACACAAGTGCGAAAAGTGGTTTTTCAACACTAACACAAGTGCGAAAAGTGGTTTTTCAACACTAACACAAGTGCGAAAAGTGGTTTTTCCACACTAATACAAGTGCAAAAGTGGTTTCCTGCACCAACACAAGTGCGAAAAGTGGTTTTTCAACACTAACACAAGTGCGAAAAGTGGTTTTTCAACACTAACACAAGTGCGAAAAGTGGTTTTTCCACACTAATACAAGTGCAAAAGTGGTTTCCTGCACCAACACAAGTGCGAAAAGTGGTTTTTCAACACTAACACAGGTGCAAAAAGTGTTTTTTCCACACTAATACAAGTGCAAAAGTGGTTTCCTGCACCAATACAAGTGCGAAAAGTGTTTTTTCAACACTAACACAAGTGCGAAAAGTGGTTTTTCAACAATATCACAAGTGCAAAAAGTGGTTTTTCCACACTAATACAAGTGCAAAAGTGATTTCCTGCACCAACACAAGTGCGAAAAGTGGTTTTTCAACACTAACACAAGTGCGAAAAGTGGTTTTTCAACACTAACACAAGTGCGAAAAGTGGTTTTTCCACACTAATACAAGTGCAAAAGTGGTTTCCTGCACCAACACAAGTGCGAAAAGTGGTTTTTCAACACTAACACAAGTGCGAAAAGTGTTTTTTCAACACTAACACAAGTGCGAAAAGTGGTTTTTCCACACTAATACAAGTGCAAAAGTGGTTTCCTGCACCAACACAAGTGCGAAAGGTGGTTTTTCAACACTAATACAAGTGCGAAAAGTGGTTTTTCAACACTATCAAAAGTGCAAAAAGTGTTTTTTCCACACTAATACAAGTGCAAAAGTGGTTTCCTGCACCAACACAAGTGCGAAAAGTGGTTTTTCAACACTAACACAAGTGCGAAAAGTGGTTTTTCAACACTAACACAGGTGCAAAAAGTGTTTTTTCCACACTAATACAAGTGCAAAAGTGGTTTCCTGCACCAACACAAGTGCGAAAAGTGTTTTTTCAACACTAACACAAGTGCGAAAAGTGGTTTTTCAACAATATCACAAGTGCAAAAAGTGTTTTTTCCACACTAATACAAGTGCAAAAGTGGTTTCCTGCACCAACACAAGTGCGAAAAGTGTTTTTTCAACACTAACACAAGTGCGAAAAGTGGTTTTTCAACACTAACACAAGTGCGAAAAGTGTTTTTTCCACACTAATACAAGTGTAAAAGTGGTTTCCTGCACCAACACAAGTGCGAAAAGTGGTTTTTCAACACTAACACAAGTGCGAAAAGTGGTTTTTCAACACTAACACAAGTGCGAAAAGTGGTTTTTCAACACTAACACAAGTGCGAAAAGTGGTTTTTCAACACTAACACAAGTGCGAAAAGTGGTTTTTCCACACTAATACAAGTGCAAAAGTGGTTTTCTGCACCAACACAAGTGCGAAAGGTGGTTTTTCAACACTAACACAAGTGCGAAAAGTGGTTTTTCAACACTATCAAAAGTGCAAAAAGTGTTTTTTCCACACTAATACAAGTGCAAAAGTGGTTTCCTGCACCAACACAAGTGCGAAAAGTGGTTTTTCAACACCAACACAAGTGCGAAAAGTGGTTTTTCAACACTAACACAAGTGCGAAAAGTGGTTTTTCAACACTAACACAAGTGCGAAAAGTGGTTTTTCCACACTAATACAAGTGCAAAAGTGGTTTTCTGCACCAACACAAGTGCGAAAGGTGGTTTTTCAACACTAACACAAGTGCGAAAAGTGGTTTTTCAACACTATCAAAAGTGCAAAAAGTGTTTTTTCCACACTAATACAAGTGCAAAAGTGGTTTCCTGCACCAACACAAGTGCGAAAAGTGGTTTTTCAACACTAACACAAGTGCGAAAAGTGGTTTTTCAACACTAACACAAGTGCAAAAAGTGTTTTTTCCACACTAATACAAGTGCAAAAGTGGTTTCCTGCACCAACACAAGTGCGAAAAGTGGTTTTTCAACACTAACACAAGGTCGAAAAGTGGTTTTTCAACACTAACACAAGTGCGAAAAGTGGTTTTTCCACACTAATACAAGTGCAAAAGTGGTTTCCTGCACCAACACAAGTGCGAAAAGTGGTTTTTCAACACTAACACAAGTGCGAAAGTGGTTTTTCAACACTATCACAAGTGCAAAAAGTGTTTTTTCCACACTATTACAAGTGCAAAAGTGGTTTCCTGCACCAACACAAGTGCGAAAAGTGGTTTTTCAACACTAACACAAGTGCGAAAAGTGGTTTTACAACACTAACACAAGTGCGAAAAGTGTTTTTTCCACACTAATACAAGTGCAACAGTGGTTTGCTGCACCAACACAAGTGCGAAAAGTGGTTTTTCAACACTAACACAAGTGCGAAAAGTGGTTTTTCAACACTAACACAAGTGCGAAAAGTGGTTTTTCAACACTAACACAAGTGCGAAAAGTGGTTTTTCCACACTAATACAAGTGCAAAAGTGGTTTCCTGCACCAACACAAGTGCGAAAAGTGGTTTTTCAACACTAACACAAGTGCGAAAAGTGGTTTTTCAACACTAACACAAGTGCAAAAGGTGGTTTTCAACACTATCACAAGTGCAAAAAGTGTTTTTTCCACACTAATACAAGTGCAAAAGTGGTTTCCTGCACCAACACAAGTGCAATTAGTGGTTTTCAACACTAACACAAGTGCGAAAAGTGGTTTTTCAACACTATCACAAGTGCAAAAAGCGTTTTTTCCACACTAATACAAGTGCAAAAGTGGTTTCCTGCACCAACACAAGTGCGAAAAGTGGTTTTCAACACTAACACAAGTGCGAAAAGTGGTTTTTCAACACTAACACAAGTGCAAAAAGTGGTTTTTCCACACTAATACAAGTGCAAAAGTGGTTTCCTGCACCAACACAAGTGCGAAAAGTGGTTTTTCAACACTAACACAAGTGCAAAATGTGGTTTTTCAACACTATCACAAGTGCAAAAAGTGTTTTTTCCACAATAATACAAGTGCAAAAGTGGTTTCCTGCACCAGCACAAGTGCAAAAAGTGGTTTTTCAACACTAACACAAGTGCAAAAAGTGGTTTTTCAACACTAACACAAGTGCGAAAAGTGGTTTTTCAACACTAACACAAGTGCGAAAAGTGGTTTTTCCAGACTAATACAAGTGCAAAAGTGGTTTCCTGCACCAACACAAGTGCGAAAAGTGGTTTTTCAACACTAACACAAGTGCGAAAAGTGGTTTTTCAACACTAACACAAGTGCGAAAAGTGTTTTTTCCACACTAATACAAGTGCAAAAGTGGTTTCCTGCACCAACACAAGTGCGAAAAGTGTTATTTCAACACTAACACAAGTGGGAAAAGTGGTTTTTCAACAATATCACAAGTGCAAAAAGTGTTTTTTCCACACTAATACAAGTGCAAAAGTGGTTTCCTGCACCAGCACAAGTGCAAAAAGTGGTTTTTCAACACTAACACAAGTGCAAAAAGTGGTTTTTCAACACTAACACAAGTGCGAAAAGTGGTTTTTCAACACTAACACAAGTGCGAAAAGTGGTTTTTCAACATCTATCACAAGTGCAAAAAGTGTTTTTTCCACACTAATACAAGTGCAAAAGTGGTTTCCTGCTCCAACACAAGTGCGAAAAGTGGTTTTTCAACACTAACACAAGTGCGAAAAGTGGTTTTTCAACACTAACACAAGTGCGAAAAGTGGTTTTCCCACACTAATACAAGGGCAAAAGTGGTTTCCTGCACCAACACAAGTGCGAAAAGTGTTTTTTCAACACTAACACAAGTGCGAAAAGTGGTTTTTCAACAATATCACAAGTGCAAAAAGTGTTTTTTCCACACTAATACAAGTGCAAAAGTGGTTTCCTGCACCAACACAAGTGCGAAAAGTGGTTTTTCAACACTAACACAAGTGCGAAAAGTGGTTTTTCAACACAAGCACAAGTGCGAAAAGTGGTTTTTTCCACACTAATACAAGTGCAAAAGTGGTTTCCTGCACCAACACAAGTGCGAAAAGTGGTTTTTCAACACTAACACAAGTGCGAAAAGTGGTTTTTCAACACTAACACAAGTGCGAAAAGTGCTTTTTCCACACTAATACAAGTGCAAAAGTGGTTTCCTGCACCATCACAAGTGCGAAAACTGGTTTTTCAACACAAACACAAGTGCGAAAAGTGGTTTTTCAACACTAACACAAGTGCAAAAAGTGGTTTTTCAACACTAACACAAGTGCGAAAAGTGGTTTTTCCACACTAATACAAGTGCAAAAGTGGTTTCCTGCACCAACACAAGTGCGAAAAGTGGTTTTTCAACACTAACACAAGTGCAAAAGTGGTTTCCTGCACCAACACAAGTGCAAAAAGTGGTTTTTCAACACTAACACAAGTGCGAAAAGTGGTTTTTCAACACTAACCCAAGTGCGAAAAGTGGTTTTTCAACACTAACACAAGTGCGAAAAGTGGTTTTTCAACACTATCACAAGTGCAAAAAGTGTTTTTCCCACACTAATACAAGTGCAAAAGTGGTTTCCTGCACCAACACAAGTGCGAAAAGTGGTTTTTCAACACTAACACAAGTGCGAAAAAGTGGTTTTTCAACACTACACAAGTGGGAAAAGTGGTTTTTCAACACTAACACAAGTGCGAAAAGTGTTTTTTCCACACTAATACAAGTGCAAAAGTGGTTTCCTGCACCAACACAAGTGCGAAAAGTGGTTTTTCAACACTAACACAAGTGCAAAAAGTGGTTTTTTCAACACTAACACACGTGCGAAAAGTGGTTTTCCAACACTAACACAAGTGCGAAAAGTGGTTTTTCAACACTAACACAAGTGCGAAAAGTGTTTTTTCCACACTAATACAAGTGCAAAAGTGGTTTCCTGCACCAACACAAGTGCGAAAAGTGGTTTTTCAACACTAACACAAGTGCGAAAAGTGGTTTTTCAACACTAACACAGGTGCAAAAAGTGTTTTTTCCACACTAATACAAGTGCAAAAGTGGTTTCCTGCACCAACACAAGTGCGAAAAGTGTTTTTTCAACACTAACACAAGTGCGAAAAGTGGTTTTTCAACAATATCACAAGTGCAAAAAGTGGTTTTTCCACACTAATACAAGTGCAAAAGTGGTTTCCTGCACCAACACAAGTGCGAAAAGTGGTTTTTCAACACTAACACAAGTGCGAAAAGTGGTTTTTCAACACTAACACAAGTGCGAAAAGTGGTTTTTCCACACTAATACAAGTGCAAAAGTGGTTTCCTGCACCAACACAAGTGCGAAAAGTGGTTTTTCAACACTAACACAAGTGCGAAAAGTGGTTTTTCAACACTAACACAAGTGCGAAAAGTGGTTTTTCCACACTAATACAAGTGCAAAAGTGGTTTCCTGCACCAACACAAGTGCGAAAAGTGGTTTTTCAACACTAACACAGGTGCAAAAAGTGTTTTTTCCACACTAATACAAGTGCAAAAGTGGTTTCCTGCACCAATACAAGTGCGAAAAGTGTTTTTTCAACACTAACACAAGTGCGAAAAGTGGTTTTTCAACAATATCACAAGTGCAAAAAGTGGTTTTTCCACACTAATACAAGTGCAAAAGTGATTTCCTGCACCAACACAAGTGCGAAAAGTGGTTTTTCAACACTAACACAAGTGCGAAAAGTGGTTTTTCAACACTAACACAAGTGCGAAAAGTGGTTTTTCCACACTAATACAAGTGCAAAAGTGGTTTCCTGCACCAACACAAGTGCGAAAAGTGGTTTTTCAACACTAACACAAGTGCGAAAAGTGTTTTTTCAACACTAACACAAGTGCGAAAAGTGGTTTTTCCACACTAATACAAGTGCAAAAGTGGTTTCCTGCACCAACACAAGTGCGAAAGGTGGTTTTTCAACACTAATACAAGTGCGAAAAGTGGTTTTTCAACACTATCAAAAGTGCAAAAAGTGTTTTTTCCACACTAATACAAGTGCAAAAGTGGTTTCCTGCACCAACACAAGTGCGAAAAGTGGTTTTTCAACACTAACACAAGTGCGAAAAGTGGTTTTTCAACACTAACACAGGTGCAAAAAGTGTTTTTTCCACACTAATACAAGTGCAAAAGTGGTTTCCTGCACCAACACAAGTGCGAAAAGTGTTTTTTCAACACTAACACAAGTGCGAAAAGTGGTTTTTCAACAATATCACAAGTGCAAAAAGTGTTTTTTCCACACTAATACAAGTGCAAAAGTGGTTTCCTGCACCAACACAAGTGCGAAAAGTGTTTTTTCAACACTAACACAAGTGCGAAAAGTGGTTTTTCAACACTAACACAAGTGCGAAAAGTGTTTTTTCCACACTAATACAAGTGTAAAAGTGGTTTCCTGCACCAACACAAGTGCGAAAAGTGGTTTTTCAACACTAACACAAGTGCGAAAAGTGGTTTTTCAACACTAACACAAGTGCGAAAAGTGGTTTTTCAACACTAACACAAGTGCGAAAAGTGGTTTTTCAACACTAACACAAGTGCGAAAAGTGGTTTTTCCACACTAATACAAGTGCAAAAGTGGTTTTCTGCACCAACACAAGTGCGAAAGGTGGTTTTTCAACACTAACACAAGTGCGAAAAGTGGTTTTTCAACACTATCAAAAGTGCAAAAAGTGTTTTTTCCACACTAATACAAGTGCAAAAGTGGTTTCCTGCACCAACACAAGTGCGAAAAGTGGTTTTTCAACACCAACACAAGTGCGAAAAGTGGTTTTTCAACACTAACACAAGTGCGAAAAGTGGTTTTTCAACACTAACACAAGTGCGAAAAGTGGTTTTTCCACACTAATACAAGTGCAAAAGTGGTTTTCTGCACCAACACAAGTGCGAAAGGTGGTTTTTCAACACTAACACAAGTGCGAAAAGTGGTTTTTCAACACTATCAAAAGTGCAAAAAGTGTTTTTTCCACACTAATACAAGTGCAAAAGTGGTTTCCTGCACCAACACAAGTGCGAAAAGTGGTTTTTCAACACTAACACAAGTGCGAAAAGTGGTTTTTCAACACTAACACAAGTGCAAAAAGTGTTTTTTCCACACTAATACAAGTGCAAAAGTGGTTTCCTGCACCAACACAAGTGCGAAAAGTGGTTTTTCAACACTAACACAAGGTCGAAAAGTGGTTTTTCAACACTAACACAAGTGCGAAAAGTGGTTTTTCCACACTAATACAAGTGCAAAAGTGGTTTCCTGCACCAACACAAGTGCGAAAAGTGGTTTTTCAACACTAACACAAGTGCGAAAGTGGTTTTTCAACACTATCACAAGTGCAAAAAGTGTTTTTTCCACACTATTACAAGTGCAAAAGTGGTTTCCTGCACCAACACAAGTGCGAAAAGTGGTTTTTCAACACTAACACAAGTGCGAAAAGTGGTTTTACAACACTAACACAAGTGCGAAAAGTGTTTTTTCCACACTAATACAAGTGCAACAGTGGTTTGCTGCACCAACACAAGTGCGAAAAGTGGTTTTTCAACACTAACACAAGTGCGAAAAGTGGTTTTTCAACACTAACACAAGTGCGAAAAGTGGTTTTTCAACACTAACACAAGTGCGAAAAGTGGTTTTTCCACACTAATACAAGTGCAAAAGTGGTTTCCTGCACCAACACAAGTGCGAAAAGTGGTTTTTCAACACTAACACAAGTGCGAAAAGTGGTTTTTCAACACTAACACAAGTGCAAAAGGTGGTTTTCAACACTATCACAAGTGCAAAAAGTGTTTTTTCCACACTAATACAAGTGCAAAAGTGGTTTCCTGCACCAACACAAGTGCAATTAGTGGTTTTCAACACTAACACAAGTGCGAAAAGTGGTTTTTCAACACTATCACAAGTGCAAAAAGCGTTTTTTCCACACTAATACAAGTGCAAAAGTGGTTTCCTGCACCAACACAAGTGCGAAAAGTGGTTTTCAACACTAACACAAGTGCGAAAAGTGGTTTTTCAACACTAACACAAGTGCAAAAAGTGGTTTTTCCACACTAATACAAGTGCAAAAGTGGTTTCCTGCACCAACACAAGTGCGAAAAGTGGTTTTTCAACACTAACACAAGTGCAAAATGTGGTTTTTCAACACTATCACAAGTGCAAAAAGTGTTTTTTCCACAATAATACAAGTGCAAAAGTGGTTTCCTGCACCAACACAAGGGCGAAAAGTGGTTTTTCAACACAAACACAAGTGCGAAAAGTGGTTTTTCAACACTAACACAAGTGCGAAAAGTGTTTTTTCCACACTAATACAAGTGCAAAAGTGGTTTCCTGCACCAGCACAAGTGCAAAAAGTGGTTTTTCAACACTAACACAAGTGCAAAAAGTGGTTTTTCAACACTAACACAAGTGCGAAAAGTGGTTTTTCAACACTAACACAAGTGCGAAAAGTGGTTTTTCCAGACTAATACAAGTGCAAAAGTGGTTTCCTGCACCAACACAAGTGCGAAAAGTGGTTTTTCAACACTAACACAAGTGCGAAAAGTGGTTTTTCAACACTAACACAAGTGCGAAAAGTGTTTTTTCCACACTAATACAAGTGCAAAAGTGGTTTCCTGCACCAACACAAGTGCGAAAAGTGTTATTTCAACACTAACACAAGTGGGAAAAGTGGTTTTTCAACAATATCACAAGTGCAAAAAGTGTTTTTTCCACACTAATACAAGTGCAAAAGTGGTTTCCTGCACCAGCACAAGTGCAAAAAGTGGTTTTTCAACACTAACACAAGTGCAAAAAGTGGTTTTTCAACACTAACACAAGTGCGAAAAGTGGTTTTTCAACACTAACACAAGTGCGAAAAGTGGTTTTTCAACATCTATCACAAGTGCAAAAAGTGTTTTTTCCACACTAATACAAGTGCAAAAGTGGTTTCCTGCTCCAACACAAGTGCGAAAAGTGGTTTTTCAACACTAACACAAGTGCGAAAAGTGGTTTTTCAACACTAACACAAGTGCGAAAAGTGGTTTTCCCACACTAATACAAGGGCAAAAGTGGTTTCCTGCACCAACACAAGTGCGAAAAGTGTTTTTTCAACACTAACACAAGTGCGAAAAGTGGTTTTTCAACAATATCACAAGTGCAAAAAGTGTTTTTTCCACACTAATACAAGTGCAAAAGTGGTTTCCTGCACCAACACAAGTGCGAAAAGTGGTTTTTCAACACTAACACAAGTGCGAAAAGTGGTTTTTCAACACAAGCACAAGTGCGAAAAGTGGTTTTTTCCACACTAATACAAGTGCAAAAGTGGTTTCCTGCACCAACACAAGTGCGAAAAGTGGTTTTTCAACACTAACACAAGTGCGAAAAGTGGTTTTTCAACACTAACACAAGTGCGAAAAGTGCTTTTTCCACACTAATACAAGTGCAAAAGTGGTTTCCTGCACCATCACAAGTGCGAAAACTGGTTTTTCAACACAAACACAAGTGCGAAAAGTGGTTTTTCAACACTAACACAAGTGCAAAAAGTGGTTTTTCAACACTAACACAAGTGCGAAAAGTGGTTTTTCCACACTAATACAAGTGCAAAAGTGGTTTCCTGCACCAACACAAGTGCGAAAAGTGGTTTTTCAACACTAACACAAGTGCGAAAAGTGGTTTTTCAACACCATCACAAGTGCAAAAAGTGTTTTTTCCACACTAATACAAGTGCAAAAGTGGTTTCCTGCACCAACACAAGTGCGAAAAGTGGTTTTTCAACACTAACACAAGTGCGAAAAGTGGTTATTCAACACTAACACAAGTGCGAAAAGTGGTTTTTCAACACTATCACAAGTGCAAAAAGTGTTTTTTCCACACTAATACAAGTGCAAAAGTGGTTTCCTGCACCAACACAAGTGCGAAAAGTGGTTTTTCAACACTAACACAAGTGCGAAAAGTGGTTTTTCAGCACTATCACAAGTGCAAAAAGTGTTTTTTTGCACACTAATACAAGTGCAAAAGTGGTTTCCTGCACCAACACAAGTGCGAAAAGTGGTTTTTCAACACTAACACAAGTGCGAAAAGTGGTTTTTCAGCACTATCACAAGTGCAAAAAGTGTTTTTTTGCACACTAATACAAGTGCAAAAGTGGTTTCCTGCACCAACACAAGTGCGAAAAGTGGTTTTTCAACACTAACACAAGTGCGAAAAGTGGTTTTTCAACACTATCACAAGTGCAAAAAGTGTTTTTCCACACTAATACAAGTGCAAAAGTGGTTTCCTGCACCAACACAAGTGCGAAAAGTGGTTTTTCAACACTAACATAAGTGCGAAAAGTGGTTTTTCAACACTAACACAAGTGCGAAAAGTGGTTTTTCAACACTAACACAAGTGCGAAAAGTGGTTTTTCCACACTAATACAAGTGCAAAAGTGGTTTCCTGCACCAACACAAGTGCGAAAAGTGGTTTTTCAACACTAACACAAGTGCGAAAAGTGGTGTTTCAACACTATCACAAGTGCAAAAAGTGTTTCTTCCACACTAATACAAGTGCAAAAGTGGTTTCCTGCTCCAACACAAGTACGAAAAGTGGTTTTTCAACACTAACACAAGTGGGAAAAGTGGTTTTTCAACACTAACACAAGTGCGAAAAGTGGTTTTTCCACACTAATACAAGTGCAAAAGTGGTTTTCTGCACCAACACAAGTGCGAAAAGTGTTTTTTCAACACTAACACAAGTGCGAAAAGTGGTTTTTCAACAATATCACAAGTGCAAAAAGTGTTTTTTCCACACTAATACAAGTACAAAAGTGGTTTCCTGCACCAACACAAGTGCGAAAAGTGGTTTTTCAACACTAACACAAGTGCAAAAAGTGGTTTTTCAACACTAGCACAAGTGCGAAAAGTGGTTTTTCCACACTAATACAAGTGCAAAAGTGGTTTCCTGCACCAACACAAGTGCGAAAAGTGGTTTTTCAACATTAACACAAGTGCGAAAAGTGGTTTTTCAACACTATCACAGGTGCAAAAAGTGTTTTTTCCACACTAATACAAGTGCAAAAGTGGTTTCCTGCACCAACACAAGTGCGAAAAGTGGTTTTTCAACACTAACACAAGTGCGAAAAGTGGTTTTTCAACACTAACACAAGTGCGAAAAGTGGTTTTTCAACACTAACACAAGTGCGAAAAGTGGTTTTTCCACACTAATACAAGTGCAAAAGTGGTTTCCTGCACCAACACAAGTGCGAAAAGTGGTTTTTCAACACTAACACAAGTGCGAAAAGTGGTTTTTCAACACTAACACAAGTGCAAAAAGTGGTTTTTCAACACTATCACAAGTGCAAAAAGTGTTTTTTCCACACTAATACAAGTGCAAAAGTGGTTTCCTGCACCAACACAAGTGCAAAAAGTGGTTTTTCAACACTAACACAAGTGCGAAAAGTGGTTTTTCAACACTATCACAAGTGCAAAAAGTGTTTTTTCCACACTAATACAAGTGCAAAAGTGGTTTCCTGCACCAACACAAGTGCGAAAAGTGGAATTTCAACACTAACACAAGTGCGAAAAGTGGTTTTTCAACACTAAAACAAGTGCGAAAAGTGGTTTTTCCACACGAATACAAGTGCAAAAGTGGTTTCCAGCACCAACACAAGTGCGAAAAGTGGTTTTTCAACACTAACACAAGTGCGAAATGTGGTTTTTCAACACTATCACAAGTGCAAAAAGTGTTTTTTCCACACTAATACAAATGCAAAGTGGTTTCCTGCACCAGTACAAGTGCGAAAAGTGGTTTTTCAACACTAACTCAAGTGCGAAAAGTGGTTTTTCAACACTAACACAAGTGCAAAAAGTGTTTTTTCCACACTAATACAAGTGCAAAAGTGGTTTCCTGCACCAACACAAGTGCAAAAAGTGGTTTTTCAACACTAACACAAGTGCGAAAAGTGGTTTTTCAACACTAATACAAGTGCAAAAGTGGTTTCCTGCACCAACACAAGTTCGAAAAGTGGTTTTTCCACACTAATACAAGTGCAAAAGTGGTTTCCTGCACCAACACAAGTGCAAAAAGTGGTTTTTCAACATGAACACAACTGCGAAAAGTGGTTTTTCAACACTAACACAAGTGCGAAATGTGGTTTTTCAACACTATCACAAGTGCAAAAAGTGTTTTTTCCACACTAATACAAATGCAAAAGTGGTTTCCTGCACCAACACAAGTGCGATAAGTGGTTTTTCAACATTAACTCAAGTGCGAAAAGTGGTTTTTCAACACTAACACAAGTGCGAAAAGTGTTTTTTCCACACTAATACAAGTGCAAAAGTGGTTTCCTGCACCAACACAAGTGCAAACAGTGGTTTTTCAACACTAACACAAGTGCGAAAAGTGGTTTTTCAACACTAACACAAGTGCAAAAAGTGGTTTTTCAACACTAACACAAGTGCGAAAAGTGGTTTTTCCACACTAATACAAGTGCAAAAGTGGTTTCCTGCTCCAACACAAGTGCGAAAAGTGGTTTTTCAACACTAACACAAGTGCGAAAAGTGGTTTTTCAACACTATCACAAGTGCAAAAAGTGTTTTTTCCACACTAATACAAGTGCAAAAGTGGTTTCCTGCACCAACACAAGTGCGAAAAGTGGTTTTTCAACACTAACACAAGTGCGAAAAGTGGTTTTTCAACACTAACACAAGTGCGAAAAGTGGTTTTTCAACACTATCACAAGTGCAAAAAGTGTTTTTTCCACACTAATACAAGTGCAAAAGTGGTTTCCTGCACCAACACAAGTGCGAAAAGTGGTTTTTCAACACTAACACAAGTGCGAAAAGTGGTTTTTCAGCACTATCACAAGTGCAAAAAGTGTTTTTTTGCACACTAATACAAGTGCAAAAGTGGTGTCCTGCACCAACACAAGTGCGAAAAGTGGTTTTTCAACACTAACACAAGTGCGAAAAGTGGTTTTTCAACACTAACACAAGTGCGAAAAGTGGTTTTTCAACACTATCACAAGTGCAAAAAGTGTTTTTCCACACTAATACAAGTGCAAAAGTGGTTTCCTGCACCAACACAAGTGCGAAAAGTGGTTTTTCAACACTAACATAAGTGCGAAAAGTGGTTTTTCAACACTAACACAAGTGCGAAAAGTGGTTTTTCAACACTAACACAAGTGCGAAAAGTGGTTTTTCCACACTTATACAAGTGCAAAAGTGGTTTCCTGCACCAACACAAGTGCGAAAAGTGGTTTTTCAACACTAACACAAGTGCGAAAAGTGGTGTTTCAACACTATCACAAGTGCAAAAAGTGTTTCTTCCACACTAATACAAGTGCAAAAGTGGTTTCCTGCTCCAACACAAGTACGAAAAGTGGTTTTTCAACACTAACACAAGTGGGAAAAGTGGTTTTTCAACACTAACACAAGTGCGAAAAGTGGTTTTTCCACACTAATACAAGTGCAAAAGTGGTTTTCTGCACCAACACAAGTGCGAAAAGTGTTTTTTCAACACTAACACAAGTGCGAAAAGTGGTTTTTCAACAATATCACAAGTGCAAAAAGTGTTTTTTCCACACTAATACAAGTACAAAAGTGGTTTCCTGCACCAACACAAGTGCGAAAAGTGGTTTTTCAACACTAACACAAGTGCAAAAAGTGGTTTTTCAACACTAGCACAAGTGCGAAAAGTGGTTTTTCCACACTAATACAAGTGCAAAAGTGGTTTCCTGCACCAACACAAGTGCGAAAAGTGGTTTTTCAACATTAACACAAGTGCGAAAAGTGGTTTTTCAACACTATCACAGGTGCAAAAAGTGTTTTTTCCACACTAATACAAGTGCAAAAGTGGTTTCCTGCACCAACACAAGTGCGAAAAGTGGTTTTTCAACACTAACACAAGTGCGAAAAGTGGTTTTTCAACACTAACACAAGTGCGAAAAGTGGTTTTTCAACACTAACACAAGTGCGAAAAGTGGTTTTTCCACACTAATACAAGTGCAAAAGTGGTTTCCTGCACCAACACAAGTGCGAAAAGTGGTTTTTCAACACTAACACAAGTGCGAAAAGTGGTTTTTCAACACTAACACAAGTGCAAAAAGTGGTTTTTCAACACTATCACAAGTGCAAAAAGTGTTTTTTCCACACTAATACAAGTGCAAAAGTGGTTTCCTGCACCAACACAAGTGCAAAAAGTGGTTTTTCAACACTAACACAAGTGCGAAAAGTGGTTTTTCAACACTATCACAAGTGCAAAAAGTGTTTTTTCCACACTAATACAAGTGCAAAAGTGGTTTCCTGCACCAACACAAGTGCGAAAAGTGGAATTTCAACACTAACACAAGTGCGAAAAGTGGTTTTTCAACACTAACACAAGTGCGAAAAGTGGTTTTTCCACACGAATACAAGTGTAAAAGTGGTTTCCAGCACCAACACAAGTGCGAAAAGTGGTTTTTCAACACTAACACAAGTGCGAAATGTGTTTTTCAACACTATCACAAGTGCAAAAAGTGTTTTTTCCACACTAATACAAATGCAAAAGTGGTTTCCTGCACCAGTACAAGTGCGAAAAGTGGTTTTTCAACACTAACTCAAGTGCGAAAAGTGGTTTTTCAACACTAACACAAGTGCAAAAAGTGTTTTTTCCACACTAAAACAAGTGCAAAAGTGGTTTCCTGCACCAACACAAGTGCAAAAAGTGGTTTTTCAACACTAACACAAGTGCGAAAAGTGGTTTTTCAACACTAACACAAGTGCGAAAAGTGGTTTTTCCACACTAATACAAGTGCAAAAGTGGTTTCCTGCACCAACACAAGTTCGAAAAGTGGTTTTTCAACACTAACACAAGTGCGAAAAGTGGTTTTTCCACACTAATACAAGTGCAAAAGTGGTTTCCTGCACCAACACAAGTGCAAAAAGTGGTTTTTCAACACGAACACAACTGCGAAAAGTGGTTTTTCAACACTAACACAAGTGCGAAAAGTGGTTTTTCAACACTATCACAAGTGCAAAAAGTGTTTTTTCCACACTAATACAAATGCAAAAGTGGTTTCCTGCACCAACACAAGTGCGATAAGTGGTTTTTCAACATTAACTCAAGTGCGAAAAGTGGTTTTTCAACACTAACACAAGTGCGAAAAGTGTTTTTTCCACACTAATACAAGTGCAAAAGTGGTTTCCTGCACCAACACAAGTGCAAACAGTGGTTTTTCAACACTAATACAAGTGCGAAAAGTGGTTTTTCAACACTAACACAAGTGCGAAAAGTGGTTTTTCAACACTAACACAAGTGCGAAAAGTGGTTTTTCCACACTAATACAAGTGCAAAAGTGGTTTCCTGCTCCAACACAAGTGCGAAAAGTGGTTTTTCAACACTAACACAAGTGCGAAAAGTGGTTTTTCAACACTAACACAAGTGCGAAAAGTGGTTTTCCCACACTAATACAAGGGCAAAAGTGGTTTCCTGCACCAACACAAGTGCGAAAAGTGTTTTTTCAACACTAACACAAGTGCGAAAAGTGGTTTTTCAACAATATCACAAGTGCAAAAAGTGTTTTTTCCACACTAATACAAGTGCAAAAGTGGTTTCCTGCACCAACACAAGTGCGAAAAATGGTTTTTCAACACTAACACAAGTGCGAAAAGTGGTTTTTCAACAATAGCACAAGTGCGAAAAGTGGTTTTTCCACACTAATACAAGTGCAAAAGTGGTTTCCTGCACCAACACAAGTGCGAAAAGTGGTTTTTCAACACTAACACAAGTGCGAAAAGTGGTTTTTCAACACTAACACAAGTGCAAAAAGTGCTTTTTCCACACTAATACAAGTGCAAAAGTGGTTTCCTGCACCATCACAAGTGCGAAAACTGGTTTTTCAACACAAACACAAGTGCGAAAAGTGGTTTTTCAACACTAACACAAGTGCGAAAAGTGGTTTTTCAACACTAACACAAGTGCGAAAAGTGGTTTTTCCACACTAATACAAGTGCAAAAGTGGTTTCCTGCACCAACACAAGTGCGAAAAGTGGTTTTTCAACACTAACACAAGTGCGAAAAGTGGTTTTTCAACACTATCACAAGTGCAAAAAGTGTTTTTTCCACACTAATACAAGTGCAAAAGTGGTTTCCTGCACCAACACAAGTGCGAAAAGTGGTTTTTCAACACTAACACAAGTGCGAAAAGTGGTTTTTCAACACTAACACAAGTGCGAAAAGTGGTTTTTCAACACTATCACAAGTGCAAAAAGTGTTTTTTCCACACTAATACAAGTGCAAAAGTGGTTTCCTGCACCAACACAAGTGCGAAAAGTGGTTTTTCAACACTAACACAAGTGCGAAAAGTGGTTTTTCAGCACTATCACAAGTGCAAAAAGTGTTTTTTTGCACACTAATACAAGTGCAAAAGTGGTTTCCTGCACCAACACAAGTGCGAAAAGTGGTTTTTCAACACTAACACAAGTGCGAAAAGTGGTTTTTCAACACTAACACAAGTGCGAAAAGTGGTTTTTCAACACTAACACAAGTGCGAAAAGTGGTTTTTCCACACTAATACAAGTGCAAAAGTGGTTTCCTGCACCAACACAAGTGCGAAAAGTGGTTTTTCAACACTAACACAAGTGCGAAAAGTGGTTTTTCAACACTATCACAAGTGCAAAAAGTGTTTTTTCCACACTAATACAAGTGCAAAAGTGGTTTCCTGCACCAACACATGTGCGAAAAGTGGTTTTTCAACACTAACACAAGTGCGAAAAGTGGTTTTTCAACACTAACACAAGTGCGAAAAGTGGTTTTTCAACACTAACACAAGTGCAAAAAGTGTTTTTTCCACACTAATACAAGTGCAAAAGTGGTTTCCTGCACCAACACAAGTGCGAAAAGTGGTTTTTCAACACTAACACAAGTGCGAAAAGTGGTTTTTCAGCACTATCACAAGTGCAAAAAGTGTTTTTTTGCACACTAATACAAGTGCAAAAGTGGTTTCCTGCACCAACACAAGTGCGAAAAGTGGTTTTTCAACACTAACACAAGTGCGAAAAGTGGTTTTTCAACACTAACACAAGTGCGAAAAGTGGTTTTTCAACACTATCACAAGTGCAAAAAGTGTTTTTCCACACTAATACAAGTGCAAAAGTGGTTTCCTGCACCAACACAAGTGCGAAAAGTGGTTTTTCAACACTAACATAAGTGCGAAAAGTGGTTTTTCAACACTAACACAAGTGCGAAAAGTGGTTTTTCAACACTAACACAAGTGCGAAAAGTGGTTTTTCCACACTAATACAAGTGCAAAAGTGGTTTCCTGCACCAACACAAGTGCGAAAAGTGGTTTTTCAACACTAACACAAGTGCGAAAAGTGGTGTTTCAACACTATCACAAGTGCAAAAAGTGTTTCTTCCACACTAATACAAGTGCAAAAGTGGTTTCCTGCTCCAACACAAGTACGAAAAGTGGTTTTTCAACACTAACACAAGTGGGAAAAGTGGTTTTTCAACACTAACACAAGTGCGAAAAGTGGTTTTTCCACACTAATACAAGTGCAAAAGTGGTTTTCTGCACCAACACAAGTGCGAAAAGTGTTTTTTCAACACTAACACAAGTGCGAAAAGTGGTTTTTCAACAATATCACAAGTGCAAAAAGTGTTTTTTCCACACTAATACAAGTACAAAAGTGGTTTCCTGCACCAACACAAGTGCGAAAAGTGGTTTTTCAACACTAACACAAGTGCAAAAAGTGGTTTTTCAACACTAGCACAAGTGCGAAAAGTGGTTTTTCCACACTAATACAAGTGCAAAAGTGGTTTCCTGCACCAACACAAGTGCGAAAAGTGGTTTTTCAACATTAACACAAGTGCGAAAAGTGGTTTTTCAACACTATCACAGGTGCAAAAAGTGTTTTTTCCACACTAATACAAGTGCAAAAGTGGTTTGCTGCACCAACACAAGTGCGAAAAGTGGTTTTTCAACACTAACACAAGTGCGAAAAGTGGTTTTTCAACACTAACACAAGTGCGAAAAGTGGTTTTTCAACACTAACACAAGTGCGAAAAGTGGTTTTTCCACACTAATACAAGTGCAAAAGTGGTTTCCTGCACCAACACAAGTGCGAAAAGTGGTTTTTCAACACTAACACAAGTGCGAAAAGTGGTTTTTCAACACTAACACAAGTGCAAAAAGTGGTTTTTCAACACTATCACAAGTGCAAAAAGTGTTTTTTCCACACTAATACAAGTGCAAAAGTGGTTTCCTGCACCAACACAAGTGCAAAAAGTGGTTTTTCAACACTAACACAAGTGCGAAAAGTGGTTTTTCAACACTATCACAAGTGCAAAAAGTGTTTTTTCCACACTAATACAAGTGCAAAAGTGGTTTCCTGCACCAACACAAGTGCGAAAAGTGGAATTTCAACACTAACACAAGTGCGAAAAGTGGTTTTTCAACACTAACACAAGTGCGAAAAGTGGTTTTTCCACACGAATACAAGTGCAAAAGTGGTTTCCTGCACCAGTACAAGTGCGAAAAGTGGTTTTTCAACACTAACTCAAGTGCGAAAAGTGGTTTTTCAACACTAACACAAGTGCAAAAAGTGTTTTTTCCACACTAATACAAGTGCAAAAGCGGTTTCCTGCACCAACACAAGTGCAAAAAGTGGTTTTTCAACACTAACACAAGTGCGAAAAGTGGTTTTTCAACACTAACACAAGTGCGAAAAGTGGTTTTTCAACACTAACACAAGTGCGAAAAGTGGTTTTTCCACACTAATACAAGTGCAAAAGTGGTTTCCTGCACCAACACAAGTTCGAAAAGTGGTTTTTCAACACTAACACAAGTGCGAAAAGTGGTTTTTCCACACTAATACAAGTGCAAAAGTGGTTTCCTGCACCAACACAAGTGCAAAAAGTGGTTTTTCAACACGAACACAACTGCGAAAAGTGGTTTTTCAACACTAACACAAGTGCGAAATGTGGTTTTTCAACACTATCACAAGTGCAAAAAGTGTTTTTTCCAAACTAATACAAATGCAAAAGTGGTTTCCTGCACCAACACAAGTGCGATAAGTGGTTTTTCAACATTAACTCAAGTGCGAAAAGTGGTTTTTCAACACTAACACAAGTGCGAAAAGTGTTTTTTCCACACTAATACAAGTGCAAAAGTGGTTTCCTGCACCAACACAAGTGCAAACAGTGGTTTTTCAACACTAACACAAGTGTGAAAAGTGGTTTTTCAACACTAACACAAGTGCGAAAAGTGGTTTTTCAACACTAACACAAGTGCGAAAAGTGGTTTTTCCACACTAATACAAGTGCAAAAGTGGTTTCCTGCACCAACACAAGTGCGAAAAGTGGTTTTTCAACACTAACACAAGTGCGAAAAGTGGTTTTTCAACACTAACACAAGTGCGAAAAGTGTTTTTTCCACACTAATACAAGTGCAAAAGTGGTTTCCTGCACCAACACAAGTGCGAAAAGTGTTTCTTCAACACTAACACAAGTGGGAAAAGTGGTTTTTCAACAATATCACAAGTGCAAAAAGTGATTTTTCCACACTAATACAAGTGCAAAAGTGGTTTCCTGCACCAACACAAGTGCGAAAAGTGGTTTTTCAACACTAACACAAGTGCGAAAAGTGGTTTTTCAACACTAACACAAGTGTGAAAAGTGTTTTTTCCACACTAATACAAGTGCAAAAGTGGTTTCCTGCACCAACACAAGTGCGAAAAGTGGTTTTTCAACACTAACACAAGTGCGAAAAGTGGTTTCCTGCACCAACACAAGTGCAAACAGTGGTTTTTCAACACTAACACAAGTGCGAAAAGTCGTTTTTCAACACTAACACAAGTGCGAAAAGTGGTTTTTCAACACTAACACAAGTGCGAAAAGTGGTTTTTCCACACTAATACAAGTGCAAAAGTGGTTTCCTGCACCAACACAAGTGCGAAAAGTGGTTTTTCAACACTAACACAAGTGCGAAAAGTGGTTTTTCAACACTAACACAAGTGCGAAAAGTGTTTTTTCCACACTAATACAAGTGCAAAAGTGGTTTCCTGCACCAACACAAGTGCGAAAAGTGTTTCTTCAACACTAACACAAGTGGGAAAAGTGGTTTTTCAACAATATCACAAGTGCAAAAAGTGATTTTTCCACACTAATACAAGTGCAAAAGTGGTTTCCTGCACCAACACAAGTGCGAAAAGGGGTTTTTCAACACTAACACAAGTGCGAAAAGTGGTTTTTCAACACTAACACAAGTGTGAAAAGTGTATTTTCCACACTAATACAAGTGCAAAAGTGGTTTCCTGCACCAACACAAGTGCGAAAAGTGGTTTTTCAACACTAACACAAGTGCGAAAAGTGGTTTCCTGCACCAACACAAGTGCGAAAAGTGGTTTTTCAACACTATCACAAGTGCAAAAAGTGTTTTTTCCACACTAATACAAGTGCAAAAGTGGTTTCCTGCACCAACACAAGTGCGAAAAGTGGTTTTTCAACACTAACACAAGTGCGAAAAGTGGTTTTTCAGCACTATCACAAGTGCAAAAAGTGTTTTTTTGCACACTAATACAAGTGCAAAAGTGGTTTCCTGCACCAACACAAGTGCGAAAAGTGGTTTTTCAACACTAACACAAGTGCGAAAAGTGGTTTTTCAACACTAACACAAGTGCGAAAAGTGGTTTTTCAACACTATGACAAGTGCAAAAAGTGTTTTTCCACACTAATACAAGTGCAAAAGTGGTTTCCTGCACCAACACAAGTGCGAAAAGTGGTTTTTCAACACTAACATAAGTGCGAAAAGTGGTTTTTCAACACTAACACAAGTGCGAAAAGTGGTTTTTCAACACTAACACAAGTGCGAAAAGTGGTTTTTCCACACTAATACAAGTGCAAAAGTGGTTTCCTGCACCAACACAAGTGCGAAAAGTGGTTTTTCAACACTAACACAAGTGCAAAAAGTGGTTTTTCAACACTAGCACAAGTGCGAAAAGTAGTTTTTCCACACTAATACAAGTGCTAAAGTGGTTTCCTGCACCAACACAAGTGCGAAAAGTGGTTTTTCAACATTAACACAAGTGCGAAAAGTGGTTTTTCAACACTATCACAGGTGCAAAAAGTGTTTTTTCCACACTAATACAAGTGCAAAAGTGGTTTCCTGCACCAACACAAGTGCGAAAAGTGGTTTTTCAACACTAACACAAGTGCGAAAAGTGGTTTTTCAACACTAACACAAGTGCGAAAAGTGGTTTTTCAACACTAACACAAGTGCGAAAAGTGGTTTTTCCACACTAATACAAGTGCAAAAGTGGTTTCCTGCACCAACACAAGTGCGAAAAGTGGTTTTTCAACACTAACACAAGTGCGAAAAGTGGTTTTTCAACACTAACACAAGTGCAAAAAGTGGTTTTTCAACACTATCACAAGTGCAAAAAGTGTTTTTTCCACACTAATACAAGTGCAAAAGTGGTTTCCTGCACCAACACAAGTGCAAAAAGTGGTTTTTCAACACTAACACAAGTGCGAAAAGTGGTTTTTCAACACTATCACAAGTGCAAAAAGTGTTTTTTCCACACTAATACATGTGCAAAAGTGGTTTCCTGCACCAACACAAGTGCGAAAAGTGGAATTTCAACACTAACACAAGTGCGAAAAGTGGTTTTTCAACACTAACACAAGTGCGAAAAGTGGTTTTTCCACACGAATACAAGTGCAAAAGTGGTTTCCAGCACCAACACAAGTGCGAAAAGTGGTTTTTCAACACTAACACAAGTGCGAAATGTGGTTTTTCAACACTATCACAAGTGCAAAAAGTGTTTTTTCCACACTAATACAAATGCAAAAGTGGTTTCCTGCACCAGTACAAGTGCGAAAAGTGGTTTTTCAACACTAACTCAAGTGCGAAAAGTGGTTTTTCAACACTAACACAAGTGCAAAAAGTGTTTTTTCCACACTAATACAAGTGCAAAAGTGGTTTCCTGCACCAACACAAGTGCAAAAAGTGGTTTTTCAACACTAACACAAGTGCGAAAAGTGGTTTTTCAACACTAACACAAGTGCGAAAAGTGGTTTTTCAACACTAACACAAGTGCGAAAAGTGGTTTTTCAACACTAACACAAGTGCGAAAAGTGGTTTTTCCACACTAATACAAGTGCAAAAGTGGTTTCCTGCACCAACACAAGTTCGAAAAGTGGTTTTTCAACACTAACACAAGTGCGAAAAGTGGTTTTTCCACACTAATACAAGTGCAAAAGTGCTTTCCTGCACCAACACAAGTGCAAAAAGTGGTTTTTCAACACGAACACAACTGCGAAAAGTGGTTTTTCAACACTAACACAAGTGCGAAATGTGGTTTTTCAACACTATCACAAGTGCAAAAAGTGTTTTTTCCACACTAATACAAATGCAAAAGTGGTTTCCTGCACCAACACAAGTGCGAAAAGTGGTTTTTCAACATTAACTCAAGTGCGAAAAGTGGTTTTTCAACACTAACACAAGTGCGAAAAGTGTTTTTTCCACACTAATACAAGTGCAAAAGTGGTTTCCTGCACCAACACAAGTGCAAACAGTGGTTTTTCAACACTAACACAAGTGCGAAAAGTGGTTTTTCAACACTAACACAAGTGCGAAAAGTGGTTTTTCAACACTAACACAAGTGCGAAAAGTGGTTTTTCCACACTAATACAAGTGCAAAAGTGGTTTCCTGCACCAACACAAGTGCGAAAAGTGGTTTTTCAACACTAACACAAGTGCGAAAAGTGGTTTTTCAACACTAACACAAGTGAGAAAAGTGTTTTTTCCACACTAATACAAGTGCAAAAGTGGTTTCCTGCACCAACACAAGTGCGAAAAGTGTTTCTTCAACACTAACACAAGTGGGAAAAGTGGTTTTTCAACAATATCACAAGTGCAAAAAGTGATTTTTCCACACTAATACAAGTGCAAAAGTGGTTTCCTGCACCAACACAAGTGCGAAAAGTGGTTTTTCAACACTAACACAAGTGCGAAAAGTGGTTTTTCAACACTAACACAAGTGCAAACAGTGGTTTTTCAACACTAACACAAGTGCGAAAAGTCGTTTTTCAACACTAACACAAGTGCGAAAAGTGGTTTTTCAACACTAACACAAGTGCGAAAAGTGGTTTTTCCACACTAATACAAGTGCAAAAGTGGTTTCCTGCACCAACACAAGTGCGAAAAGTGGTTTTTCAACACTAACACAAGTGCGAAAAGTGGTTTTTCAACAGTAACACAAGTGCGAAAAGTGTTTTTTCCACACTAATACAAGCGCAAAAGTGGTTTCCTGCACCAACACAAGTGCGAAAAGTGTTTCTTCAACACTAACACAAGTGGGAAAAGTGGGTTTTCAACAATATCACAAGTGCAAAAAGTGATTTTTCAACACTAACACAAGTGCGAAAAGTGGTTTCCTGCACCAACACAAGTGCGAAAAGTGGTTTTTCAACACTATCACAAGTGCAAAAAGTGTTTTTTCCACACTAATACAAGTGCAAAAGTGGTTTCCTGCACCAACACAAGTGCGAAAAGTGGTTTTTCAACACTAACACAAGTGCGAAAAGTGGTTTTTCAGCACTATCACAAGTGCAAAAAGTGTTTTTTTGCACACTAATACAAGTGCAAAAGTGGTTTCCTGCACCAACACAAGTGCGAAAAGTGGTTTTTCAACACTAACACAAGTGCGAAAAGTGGTTTTTCAACACTATCACAAGTGCAAAAAGTGTTTTTCCACACTAATACAAGTGCAAAAGTGGTTTCCTGCACCAACACAAGTGCGAAAAGTGGTTTTTAAACACTAACATAAGTGCGAAAAGTGGTTTTTCAACACTAACACAAGTGCAAAAAGTGGTTTTTCAACACTAACACAAGTGCGAAAAGTGGTTTTTCCACACTAATACAAGTGCAAAAGTGGTTTCCTGCACCAACACAAGTGCGAAAAGTGGTTTTTCAACACTAACACAAGTGCGAAAAGTGGTGTTTCAACACTATCACAAGTGCAAAAAGTGTTTCTTCCACACTAATACAAGTGCAAAAGTGGTTTCCTGCTCCAACACAAGTGCGAAAAGTGGTTTTTCAACACTAACACAAGTGGGAAAAGTGGTTTTTCAACACTAACACAAGTGCGAAAAGTGGTTTTTCCACACTAATACAAGTAAAAGTGGTTTCCTGCACCAACACAAGTGCGAAAAGTGTTTTTTCAACACTAACACAAGTGCGAAAAGTGGTTTTTCAACAAT
The DNA here is from genome assembly GCF_964187855.1 of Myxine glutinosa. NCBI lineage: Eukaryota > Metazoa > Chordata > Myxini > Myxiniformes > Myxinidae > Myxine > Myxine glutinosa. Next base: position 39,339 of record NW_027619126.1, read on the forward strand.
ATCACAAGTGCAAAAAGTGTTTTTTCCACACTAATACAAGTACAAAAGTGGTTTCCTGCACCAACACAAGTGCGAAAAGTGGTTTTTCAACACTAACACAAGTGCAAAAAGTGGTTTTTCAACACTAGCACAAGTGCGAAAAGTGGTTTTTCCACACTAATACAAGTGCAAAAGTGGTTTCCTGCACCAACACAAGTGCGAAAAGTGGTTTTTCAACATTAACACAAGTGCGAAAAGTGGTTTTTCAACACTATCACAGGTGCAAAAAGTGTTTTTTCCACACTAATACAAGTGCAAAAGTGGTTTCCTGCACCAACACAAGTGCGAAAAGTGGTTTTTCAACACTAACACAAGTGCGAAAAGTGGTTTTTCAACACTAACACAAGTGCGAAAAGTGGTTTTTCAACACTAACACAAGTGCGAAAAGTGGTTTTTCCACACTAATACAAGTGCAAAAGTGGTTTCCTGCACCAACACAAGTGCGAAAAGTGGTTTTTCAACACTAACACAAGTGCGAAAAGTGGTTTTTCAACACTAACACAAGTGCAAAAAGTGGTTTTTCAACACTATCACAAGTGCAAAAAGTGTTTTTTCCACACTAATACAAGTGCAAAAGTGGTTTCCTGCACCAACACAAGTGCAAAAAGTGGTTTTTCAACACTAACACAAGTGCGAAAAGTGGTTTTTCAACACTATCACAAGTGCAAAAAGTGTTTTTTCCACACTAATACAAGTGCAAAAGTGGTTTCCTGCACCAACACAAGTGCGAAAAGTGGAATTTCAACACTAACACAAGTGCGAAAAGTGGTTTTTCAACACTAACACAAGTGCGAAAAGTGGTTTTTCCACACGAATACAAGTGCAAAAGTGGTTTCCAGCACCAACACAAGTGCGAAAAGTGGTTTTTCAACACTAACACAAGTGCGAAATGTGGTTTTTCAACACTATCACAAGTGCAAAAAGTGTTTTTTCCACACTAATACAAATGCAAAAGTGGTTTCCTGCACCAGTACAAGTGCGAAAAGTGGTTTTTCAACACTAACTCAAGTGCGAAAAGTGGTTTTTCAACACTAACACAAGTGCAAAAAGTGTTTTTTCCACACTAATACAAGTGCAAAAGTGGTTTCCTGCACCAACACAAGTGCAAAAAGTGGTTTTTCAACACTAACACAAGTGCGAAAAGTGGTTTTTCAACACTAACACAAGTGCGAAAAGTGGTTTTTCAACACTAACACAAGTGCGAAAAGTGGTTTTTCCACACTAATACAAGTGCAAAAGTGGTTTCCTGCACCAACACAAGTTCGAAAAGTGGTTTTTCAACACTAACACAAGTGCGAAAAGTGGTTTTTCCACACTAATACAAGTGCAAAAGTGGTTTCCTGCACCAACACAAGTGCAAAAAGTGGTTTTTCAACACGAACACAACTGCGAAAAGTGGTTTTTCAACACTAACACAAGTGCGAAATGTGGTTTTTCAACACTATCACAAGTGCAAAAAGTGTTTTTTCCACACTAATACAAATGCAAAAGTGGTTTCCTGCACCAACACAAGTGCGAAAAGTGGTTTTTCAACATTAACTCAAGTGCGAAAAGTGGTTTTTCAACACTAACACAAGTGAGAAAAGTGTTTTTTCCACACTAATACAAGTGCAAAAGTGGTTTCCTGCACCAACACAAGTGCAAACAGTGGTTTTTCAACACTAACACAAGTGCGAAAAGTGGTTTTTCAACACTAACACAAGTGCGAAAAGTGGTTTTTCAACACTAACACAAGTGCGAAAAGTGGTTTTTCCACACTAATACAAGTGCAAAAGTGGTTTCCTGCACCAACACAAGTGCGAAAAGTGGTTTTTCAACATTAACTCAAGTGCGAAAAGTGGTTTTTCAACACTAACACAAGTGCGAAAAGTGTTTTTTCCACCCTAATACAAGTGTAAAAGTGGTTTCCTGCACCAACACAAGTGCAAACAGTGGTTTTTCAACACTAACACAAGTGCGAAAAGTGGTTTTTCAACACTAACACAAGTGCGAAAAGTGGTTTTTCAACACTAACACAAGTGCGAAAAGTGGTTTTTCAACACTAACACAAGTGCGAAAAGTGGTTTTTCAACACTAACACAAGTGCGAAAAGTGTTTTTTCCACACTAATACAAGTGCAAAAGTGGTTTCCTGCACCAACACAAGTGCGAAAAGTGTTTCTTCAACACTAACACAAGTGGGAAAAGTGGTTTTTCAACAATATCACAAGTGCAAAAAGTGATAATACAAGTGCAAAAGTGGTTTCCTGCACCAACACAAGTGCGAAAAGTGTTTTTTTCAACACTAACACAAGGTGCGAAAAGTGGTTTTTCAACACTAACACAAGTGTGAAAAGTGTTTTTTTTCCACACTAATACAAGTGCAAAAGTGGTTTCCTGCACCAACACAAGGTGCGAAAAGGGGTTTTTTCAACACTTAACACAAGTGCGAAAAGTGGTTTTTCAACACTAACACAAGTGTGAAAAGTGTTTTTTCCACACTAATACAAGTGCAAAAGTGGTTTCCTGCACCAACACAAGTGCGAAAAGTGGTTTTTCAACACTAACACAAGTGCGAAAAGTGTGTTTCCTGCACCAACACAAGTGCGAAAAGTGGTTTTTCAACACTATCACAAGTGCAAAAGTGGTTTTTTTCCACACTAATACAAGTGCAAAAGTGGTTTCCTGCACCAACACAAGTGCGAAAAGTGGTTTTTCAACACTAACACCAAGTGCGAAAAGTGGTTTTCAGCACTATCACAAGTGCAAAAAGTGTTTTTTTGCACACTAATACAAGTGCAAAAAGTGGTTTCCTGCACCAACACAAGTGCGAAAAGTGGTTTTTCAACACTAACACAAGTGCGAAAAGTGGTTTTTCAACACTATCACAAGTGCAAAAAGTGTTTTTCCACACTAATACAAGTGCAAAAAGTGGTTTCCTGCACCAACACAAGTGCGAAAAGTGGTTTTTAAACACTAACATCAAGTGCGATAAAGTGGTTTTTCAACACTAACACAAGTGCGAAAAGTGGTTTTTCAACACTAACACAAGTGCGAAAAGTGGTTTTTCCACACTAATACAAGTGCAAAAGTGGTTTCCTGCACCAACACAAGTGCGAAAAGTGGTTTTTCAACACTAAACACAAGTGCGAAAAGTGGTGTTTCAACACTATCACAAGTGCAAAAAGTGTTTCTTCCACACTAATACAAGTGCAAAAGTGGTTTCCTGCACCAACACAAGTTCGAAAAGTGGTTTTTCAACACTAACACAAGTGCGAAAAGTGGTTTTTCCACACTAATACAAGTGCAAAAGTGGTTTCCTGCACCAACACAAGTGCAAAAAGTGGTTTTTCAACACGAACACAACTGCAGAAAAGTGGTTTTTCATCACTAACACAAGTGCGAAAAGTGGTTTTTCAACACTATCACAAGTGCAAAAAGTGTTTTTTCCACACTAATACAAATGCAAAAGTGGTTTCCTGCACCAACACAAGTGCGATAAGTGGTTTTTCAACATTAACTCAAGTGCGAAAAGTGGTTTTTTCAACACTAACACAAGTGCGAAAAGTGTTTTTTCCACACTAATACAAGTGCAAAAGTGGTTTCCTGCACCAACACAAGTGCAAACAGTGGTTTTTCAACACTAATACAAGTGCGAAAAGTGGTTTTTCAACACTAACACAAGTGCGAAAAGTGGTTTTTCAACACTAACACAAGTGCGAAAAGTGGTTTTTCCACACTAATACAAGTGCAAAAGTGGGTTTCCTGCTCCAACACAAGTGCGAAAAAGTGGTTTTTCAACACTAACACAAGTGCGAAAAGTGGTTTTTCAACACTAACACAAGGTGCGAAAAGTGGTTTTCCCACACTAATACAAGGGCAAAAGTGGTTTCCTGCACCAACACAAGTGCGAAAAGTGTTTTTTCAACACTAACACAAGTGCGAAAAGTGGGTTTTTTCAACAATATCACAAGTGCAAAAAGTGTTTTTTCCACACTAATACACAGTGCAAAAGTGGTTTCCTGCACCAACACAAGTGCGAAAAATGGTTTTTCAACACTAACACAGTGCGAAAAGTGTTTTTTCAACACAAGCACAAGTGCGAAGAAGTGGTTTTTCCACACTAATACAAGTGCAAAAGTGGTTTCCTGCACCAACACAAGTGCGAAAAGTGGTTTTTCAACACTAACACAAGTGCGAAAAGTTGGTTTTTCAACACTAACACAAGTGCAAAAAGTGCTTTTTCCACACTAATACAAGTGCAAAAGTGGTTTCCTGCACCATCACAAGTGCGAAAAACTGGTTTTTCAACACAAACACAAGTGCGAAAAAGTGGTTTTTCAACACTAACACAAGTGCGAAAAGTGGTTTTTTCAACACTAACACAAGTGCGAAAAGTGGTTTTTCCACACTAATACAAGTGCAAAAGTGGTTTTCCTGCACCAACACAAGTGCGAAAAGTGGTTTTTCAACACTAACACAAGTGCGAAAAGTGGTTTTTCAACACTATCACAAGTGCAAAAAAGTGTTTTCTTGTCCACACTAATACAAGTGCAAAAGTGGTTTTCCTGCACCAACACAAGTGCGAAAAGTGGTTTTTCAACACTAACACAAGTGCGAAAAGTGGTTTTTTCAACACTAACACAAGTGCGAAAAGTGGTTTTTCAACACTATCACAAGTGCAAAAAGTGTTTTTTCCACACTAATACAAGTGCAAAAGTGGTTTCCTGCACCAACACAAGTGCGAAAAGTGGTTTTTCAACACTAACACAAGTGCGAAAAGTGGTTTTTCAGCACTATCACAAGTGCAAAAAGTGTTTTTTTGCACACTAATACAAGTGCAAAAAGTGGTTTCCTGCACCAACACAAGTGCGAAAAGTGGTTTTTCAACACTAACACAAAGTGCGAAAAGTGGTTTTTCAACACTAACACAAGTGCGAAAAGTGGTTTTTCAACACTAACACAAGTGCGAAAAGTGGTTTTTCCACACTAATACAAGTGCAAAAGTGGTTTCCTGCACCAACACAAGTGCGAAAAGTGGTTTTTTCAACACTAACACAAGTGCGAAAAGTGGTTTTTCAACACTATCACAAGTGCAAAAAGTGTTTTTTCCACACTAATACAAGTGCAAAAGTGGGTTTCCTGCACCAACACATGTGCGAAAAGTGGTTTTTCAACACTAACACAAGTGCGAAAAGTGGTTTTTTCAACACTAACACAAGTGCGAAAAGTGGTTTTTCAACACTAACACAAGTGCAAAAAGTGTTTTTTCCACACTAATACAAGTGCAAAAGTGGTTTCCTGCACCAACACAAGTGCGAAAAGTGGTTTTTCAACACTAACACAAGTGCGAGAAAGTGGTTTTTCAGCACTATCACAAGTGCAAAAAGTGTTTTTTTTGCACACTAATACAAGTGCAAAAGTGGTTTCCTGCACCAACACAAGTGCGAAAAGTGGTTTTTCAACACTAACACAAGTGCGGAAAAGTGGTTTTTCAACACTAACACAAGTGCGAAAAGTGGTTTTTCAAACACTATCACAAGTGCAAAAAGTGTTTTTCCACACTAATACAAGTGCAAAAGTGGTTTCCTGCACCAACACAAGTGCGAAAAGTGGTTTTTCAACACTAACATAAGTGCGAAAAGTGGTTTTTCAACACTAACACAAGTGCGAAAAAGTGGTTTTTCAACACTAACACAAGTGCGAAAGAGTGGGTTTTTCCACACTAATACAAGTGCAAAAGTGGTTTCCTGCACCAACACAAGTGCGAAAAGTGGTTTTTCAACACTAACACAAGTGCGAAAAGTGGTGTTTCAACACTATCACAAGTGCAAAAAGTGTTTCTTCCACACTAATACAAGTGCAAAAGTGGTTTCCTGCTCCAACACAAGTACGAAAAGTGGTTTTTCAACACTAACACAAGTGGGAAAAGTGGTTTTTCAACACTAACACAAGTGCGAAAAGTGGTTTTTCCACACTAATACAAGTGCAAAAGTGGTTTTCTGCACCAACACAAGTGCGAAAAGTGTTTTTTCAACACTAACACAAGTGCGAAAAAGTGGTTTTTCAACAATATCACAAGTGCAAAAAAGTGTTTTTTTCCACACTAATACAAGTACAAAAGTGGTTTCCTGCACCAACACAAGTGCGAAAAGTGGTTTTTCAACACTAACACAAGTGCAAAAAGTGGTTTTTCAACACTAGCACAAGTGCGAAAAGTGGTTTTTTCCACACTAATACAAGTGCAAAAGTGGTTTCCTGCACCAACACAAGTGCGAAAAGTGGTTTTTCAACATTAACACAAGTGCGAAAAGTGGTTTTTCAACACTATCACAGGTGCAAAAAGTGTTTTTTCCACACTAATACAAGTGCAAAAGTGGTTTCCTGCACCAACACAAGTGCGAAAAGTGGTTTTTCAACACTAACACAAGTGCGAAAAGTGGTTTTTCAACACTAACACAAGTGCGAAAAGTGGTTTTTCAACACTAACACAAGTGCGAAAAGTGGTTTTTTCCACACTAATACAAGTGCAAAAGTGGTTTCCTGCACCAACACAAGTGCGAAAAGTGGTTTTTCAACACTAACACAAGTGCGAAAAGTGGTTTTTCAACACTAACACAAGTGCAAAAAGTGGTTTTTCAACACTATCACAAGTGCAAAAAGTGTTTTTTTCCACACTAATACAAGTGCAAAAGTGGTTTCCTGCACCAACACAAGTGCAAAAAGTGGTTTTTCAACACTAACACAAGTGCGAAAAGTGGTTTTTCAACACTATCACAAGTGCAAAAAGTGTTTTTTCCACACTAATACAAGTGCAAAAGTGGTTTCCTGCACCAACACAAGTGCGAAAGAAGTGGAATTTCAACACTAACACAAGTGCGAAAAGTGGTTTTTCAACACTAACACAAGTGCGAAAAGTGGTTTTTCCACACGAATACAAGTGCAAAAGTGGTTTCCTGCACCAGTACAAGTGCGAAAAGTGGTTTTTCAACACTAACTCAAGTGCGAAAAGTGGTTTTTCAACACTAACACAAGTGCAAAAAGTGTTTTTTCCACACTAATACAAGTGCAAAAGTGGTTTCCTGCACCAACACAAGTGCAAAAAGTGGTTTTTCAACACTAACACAAGTGCGAAAAGTGGTTTTTCAACACTAACACAAGTGCGAAAAGTGGTTTTTCCAACACTAACACAAGTGCGAAAAGTGGTTTTTCCACACTAATACAAGTGCAAAAGTGGTTTCCTGCACCAACACAAGTTCGAAAAGTGGTTTTTCAACACTAACACAAGTGCGAAAAGTGGTTTTTCCACACTAATACAAGTGCAAAAGTGGTTTCCTGCACCAACACAAGTGCAAAAAGTGGTTTTTCAACACGAACACAACTGCGAAAAGTGGTTTTTCAACACTAACACAAGTGCGAAATGTGGTTTTTCAACACTATCACAAGTGCAAAAAGTGTTTTTTCCAAACTAATACAAATGCAAAAGTGGTTTCCCTGCACCAACACAAGTGCGATAAGTGGTTTTTCAACATTAACTCAAGTGCGAAAAGTGGTTTTTCAACACTAACACAAGTGCGAAAAGTGTTTTTTCCACACTAATACAAGTGCAAAAGTGGTTTCCTGCACCAACACAAGTGCAAACAGTGGTTTTTCAACACTAACACAAGTGTGAAAAGTGGTTTTTCAACACTAACACAAGTGCGAAAAGTGGTTTTTCAACACTAACACAAGTGCGAAAAGTGGTTTTTTCCCACACTAATACAAGTGCAAAAGTGGTTTCCTGCACCAACACAAGTGCGAAAAGTGGTTTTTCAACACTAACACAAGTGCGAAAAGTGGTTTTTCAACACTAACACAAGTGCGAAAAGTGTTTTTTCCACACTAATACAAGTGCAAAAGTGGTTTCCTGCACCAACACAAGTGCGAAAAGTGTTTCTTCAACACTAACACAAGTGGGAAAAAGTGGTTTTTCAACAATATCACAAGTGCAAAAAGTGATTTTTCCACACTAATACAAGTGCAAAAGTGGTTTCCTGCACCAACACAAGTGCGAAAAGTGGTTTTTCAACACTAACACAAGTGCGAAAGTGGTTTTTCAACACTAACACAAGTGTGAAAAGTGTTTTTTCCACACTAATACAAGTGCAAAAGTGGTTTCCTGCACCAACACAAGTGCGAAAAGTGGTTTTTCAACACTAACACAAGTGCGAAAAGTGGTTTCCTGCACCAACACAAGTGCAAACAGTGGTTTTTCAACACTAACACAAGTGCGAAAAGTCGTTTTTCAACACTAACACAAGTGCGAAAAGTGGTTTTTCAACACTAACACAAGTGCGAAAAGTGGTTTTTCCACACTAATACAAGTGCAAAAGTGGTTTCCTGCACCAACACAAGTGCGAAAAGTGGTTTTTCAACACTAACACAAGTGCGAAAAGTGGTTTTTCAACACTAACACAAGTGCGAAAAGTGTTTTTTCCACACTAATACAAGTGCAAAAGTGGTTTCCTGCACCAACACAAGTGCGAAAAGTGTTTCTTCAACACTAACACAAGTGGGAAAAGTGGTTTTTCAACAATATCACAAGTGCAAAAAGTGATTTTTCCACACTAATACAAGTGCAAAAGTGGTTTCCTGCACCAACACAAGTGCGAAAAGGGGTTTTTCAACACTAACACAAGTGCGAAAAGTGGTTTTTCAACACTAACACAAGTGTGAAAAGTGTATTTTCCACACTAATACAAGTGCAAAAGTGGTTTCCTGCACCAACACAAGTGCGAAAAGTGGTTTTTCAACACTAACACAAGTGCGAAAAGTGGTTTCCTGCACCAACACAAGTGCGAAAAGTGGTTTTTCAACACTATCACAAGTGCAAAAAGTGTTTTTTCCACACTAATACAAGTGCAAAAGTGGTTTCCTGCACCAACACAAGTGCGAAAAGTGGTTTTTCAACACTAACACAAGTGCGAAAAGTGGTTTTTCAGCACTATCACAAGTGCAAAAAGTGTTTTTTTGCACACTAATACAAGTGCAAAAGTGGTTTCCTGCACCAACACAAGTGCGAAAAGTGGTTTTTCAACACTAACACAAGTGCGAAAAGTGGTTTTTCAACACTAACACAAGTGCGAAAAGTGGTTTTTCAACACTATGACAAGTGCAAAAAGTGTTTTTCCACACTAATACAAGTGCAAAAGTGGTTTCCTGCACCAACACAAGTGCGAAAAGTGGTTTTTCAACACTAACATAAGTGCGAAAAGTGGTTTTTCAACACTAACACAAGTGCGAAAAGTGGTTTTTCAACACTAACACAAGTGCGAAAAGTGGTTTTTCCACACTAATACAAGTGCAAAAGTGGTTTCCTGCACCAACACAAGTGCGAAAAGTGGTTTTTCAACACTAACACAAGTGCAAAAAGTGGTTTTTCAACACTAGCACAAGTGCGAAAAGTAGTTTTTCCACACTAATACAAGTGCTAAAGTGGTTTCCTGCACCAACACAAGTGCGAAAAGTGGTTTTTCAACATTAACACAAGTGCGAAAAGTGGTTTTTCAACACTATCACAGGTGCAAAAAGTGTTTTTTCCACACTAATACAAGTGCAAAAGTGGTTTCCTGCACCAACACAAGTGCGAAAAGTGGTTTTTCAACACTAACACAAGTGCGAAAAGTGGTTTTTCAACACTAACACAAGTGCGAAAAGTGGTTTTTCAACACTAACACAAGTGCGAAAAGTGGTTTTTCCACACTAATACAAGTGCAAAAGTGGTTTCCTGCACCAACACAAGTGCGAAAAGTGGTTTTTCAACACTAACACAAGTGCGAAAAGTGGTTTTTCAACACTAACACAAGTGCAAAAAGTGGTTTTTCAACACTATCACAAGTGCAAAAAGTGTTTTTTCCACACTAATACAAGTGCAAAAGTGGTTTCCTGCACCAACACAAGTGCAAAAAGTGGTTTTTCAACACTAACACAAGTGCGAAAAGTGGTTTTTCAACACTATCACAAGTGCAAAAAGTGTTTTTTCCACACTAATACATGTGCAAAAGTGGTTTCCTGCACCAACACAAGTGCGAAAAGTGGAATTTCAACACTAACACAAGTGCGAAAAGTGGTTTTTCAACACTAACACAAGTGCGAAAAGTGGTTTTTCCACACGAATACAAGTGCAAAAGTGGTTTCCAGCACCAACACAAGTGCGAAAAGTGGTTTTTCAACACTAACACAAGTGCGAAATGTGGTTTTTCAACACTATCACAAGTGCAAAAAGTGTTTTTTCCACACTAATACAAATGCAAAAGTGGTTTCCTGCACCAGTACAAGTGCGAAAAGTGGTTTTTCAACACTAACTCAAGTGCGAAAAGTGGTTTTTCAACACTAACACAAGTGCAAAAAGTGTTTTTTCCACACTAATACAAGTGCAAAAGTGGTTTCCTGCACCAACACAAGTGCAAAAAGTGGTTTTTCAACACTAACACAAGTGCGAAAAGTGGTTTTTCAACACTAACACAAGTGCGAAAAGTGGTTTTTCAACACTAACACAAGTGCGAAAAGTGGTTTTTCCACACTAATACAAGTGCAAAAGTGGTTTCCTGCACCAACACAAGTTCGAAAAGTGGTTTTTCAACACTAACACAAGTGCGAAAAGTGGTTTTTCCACACTAATACAAGTGCAAAAGTGCTTTCCTGCACCAACACAAGTGCAAAAAGTGGTTTTTCAACACGAACACAACTGCGAAAAGTGGTTTTTCAACACTAACACAAGTGCGAAATGTGGTTTTTCAACACTATCACAAGTGCAAAAAGTGTTTTTTCCACACTAATACAAATGCAAAAGTGGTTTCCTGCACCAACACAAGTGCGAAAAGTGGTTTTTCAACATTAACTCAAGTGCGAAAAGTGGTTTTTCAACACTAACACAAGTGCGAAAAGTGTTTTTTCCACACTAATACAAGTGCAAAAGTGGTTTCCTGCACCAACACAAGTGCAAACAGTGGTTTTTCAACACTAACACAAGTGCGAAAAGTGGTTTTTCAACACTAACACAAGTGCGAAAAGTGGTTTTTCAACACTAACACAAGTGCGAAAAGTGGTTTTTCCACACTAATACAAGTGCAAAAGTGGTTTCCTGCACCAACACAAGTGCGAAAAGTGGTTTTTCAACACTAACACAAGTGCGAAAAGTGGTTTTTCAACACTAACACAAGTGAGAAAAGTGTTTTTTCCACACTAATACAAGTGCAAAAGTGGTTTCCTGCACCAACACAAGTGCGAAAAGTGTTTCTTCAACACTAACACAAGTGGGAAAAGTGGTTTTTCAACAATATCACAAGTGCAAAAAGTGATTTTTCCACACTAATACAAGTGCAAAAGTGGTTTCCTGCACCAACACAAGTGCGAAAAGTGGTTTTTCAACACTAACACAAGTGCGAAAAGTGGTTTTTCAACACTAACACAAGTGCAAACAGTGGTTTTTCAACACTAACACAAGTGCGAAAAGTCGTTTTTCAACACTAACACAAGTGCGAAAAGTGGTTTTTCAACACTAACACAAGTGCGAAAAGTGGTTTTTCCACACTAATACAAGTGCAAAAGTGGTTTCCTGCACCAACACAAGTGCGAAAAGTGGTTTTTCAACACTAACACAAGTGCGAAAAGTGGTTTTTCAACAGTAACACAAGTGCGAAAAGTGTTTTTTCCACACTAATACAAGCGCAAAAGTGGTTTCCTGCACCAACACAAGTGCGAAAAGTGTTTCTTCAACACTAACACAAGTGGGAAAAGTGGGTTTTCAACAATATCACAAGTGCAAAAAGTGATTTTTCAACACTAACACAAGTGCGAAAAGTGGTTTCCTGCACCAACACAAGTGCGAAAAGTGGTTTTTCAACACTATCACAAGTGCAAAAAGTGTTTTTTCCACACTAATACAAGTGCAAAAGTGGTTTCCTGCACCAACACAAGTGCGAAAAGTGGTTTTTCAACACTAACACAAGTGCGAAAAGTGGTTTTTCAGCACTATCACAAGTGCAAAAAGTGTTTTTTTGCACACTAATACAAGTGCAAAAGTGGTTTCCTGCACCAACACAAGTGCGAAAAGTGGTTTTTCAACACTAACACAAGTGCGAAAAGTGGTTTTTCAACACTATCACAAGTGCAAAAAGTGTTTTTCCACACTAATACAAGTGCAAAAGTGGTTTCCTGCACCAACACAAGTGCGAAAAGTGGTTTTTAAACACTAACATAAGTGCGAAAAGTGGTTTTTCAACACTAACACAAGTGCAAAAAGTGGTTTTTCAACACTAACACAAGTGCGAAAAGTGGTTTTTCCACACTAATACAAGTGCAAAAGTGGTTTCCTGCACCAACACAAGTGCGAAAAGTGGTTTTTCAACACTAACACAAGTGCGAAAAGTGGTGTTTCAACACTATCACAAGTGCAAAAAGTGTTTCTTCCACACTAATACAAGTGCAAAAGTGGTTTCCTGCTCCAACACAAGTGCGAAAAGTGGTTTTTCAACACTAACACAAGTGGGAAAAGTGGTTTTTCAACACTAACACAAGTGCGAAAAGTGGTTTTTCCACACTAATACAAGTAAAAGTGGTTTCCTGCACCAACACAAGTGCGAAAAGTGTTTTTTCAACACTAACACAAGTGCGAAAAGTGGTTTTTCAACAATATCACAAGTGCAAAAAGTGTTTTTTCCACACTAATACAAGTACAAAAGT
>NW_027619127.1:0-52063 GCF_964187855.1 Myxine glutinosa
TCGCACTTGTGTTAGTGTTGAAAAATCACTTTTCGCCCTTGTGTTGGTGCAGGAAACCACTTTTGCACTTGTATTAGTGTGGAAAAACCACTTTTCGCACTTGTGTTAGTGTTGAAAAACCACTTTTCGCACTTGTATTAGTGTGGAAAAACCATTTTTCGCACTTTTGTTAGTGTTGAAAAACCACTTTTCGCACTTGTGTTAGTGTTGAAAAACCACTTTTCACACTTGTGTTGGTGCAGGAAACCATTTTTGCTCTTGTATTAGTGTGGAAAAAACACTTTTTGCACTTGTGATAGTGTTGAAAAACCACTTTTCGCACTTGTGTTAGTGTTGAAAAACCACTTTTCGCACTTGTGTTGGTGCAGGAAACCACTTTTGCACTTGTATTAGTGTTGAAAAAACACTTTTTGCACTTGTGATAGTGTTGAAAAACCACTTTTCGCACTTGTGTTAGTGTTGAAAAACCACTTTTCGCACTTGTGTTAATGTTGAAAAACCACTTTTTGCACTTGTGTTGTGCAGGAAACCACTTTTGCACTTGTATTAGTGTGGAAAAAACACTTTTCGCACTTGTGTTAGTGTTGAAAAACCACTTTTCGCACTTGTGTTAGTGTTGAAAAACCACTTTTCGTGCTTGTGTTGGTGCATGAAACCACTTTTGCACTTGTATTAGTGTGGGAAAAACACTTTTTGCACTCGTGATAGTGTTGAAAAACCACTTTTCGCACTTGTGTTAGTGTTGAAAAACCACTTTTCGCACTTATGTTAGTGTTGAAAAACCACTTTTCGCACTTGTGTTGGTGCAGGAAACCACATTTGCACTTGTATTAGTGTGGAAAAACCACTTTTCGCACTTGTGTTAGTGTTGAAAAACCACTTTTCGCACTTGTGTTGGTGCAGGAAACCACTTTTGCACTTGTATTAGTGTGGAAAAAACACTTTTCGCACTTGTGTTAGTGTTGAAAAACCACTTTTCGCACTTGTATTAGTGTGGAAAAAACACTTTTCGCACTTGTGTTAGTGTTGAAAAACCACTTTTCACACTTGTATTAGTGTGGAAAAACTACTTTTCGCACTTTTGTTAGTGTTGAAAAACCACTTTTCGCACTTGTTAGTGTTGAAAAACCACTTTTCGCACTTGTGTTTGTGCAGGAAACCACTTTTGCACTTGTATTAGTGTGGAAAAACCACTTTTCGCACTTGTGTTTGTGCAGGAAACCACTTTTGCACTTGTGCAAGTGGAAAAACCACTTTTCGCAGTTGTATTAGTGTGAAAAAACCACTTTTCGCACTTGTGTTAGTGTTGAAAAACCACTTTTCGCACTTGTGTTAGTGTTGAAAAACCACTTTTCGCACTTGTGTTTGTGCAGGAAACCAATTTTGCACTTGTATTAGTGTGGAAAAAACACTTTTTGCACTTGTGATAGTGTTGAAAAAGCACTTTTTGCACTTGTATTAGTGTGGAAAAACCACTTTTTGCACTTGTGTTGGTGCAGGAAACCACTTTTGCACTTGTATTAGTGTGGAAAAAACACTTTTTGCACTTGTGATAGTGTTGAAAAACCACTCTTCGCACTTGTGTTAGTATTGAAAAACCACTTTTCACACTTGTGTTGGTGCAGGAAATCACTTTTGCACTTGTATTAGTGTGGAAAAACCACTTTTCGCACTTGTGTTAGTGTTGAAAAACCACTTTTCGCACTTGTGTTAGTGTTGAAAAACCACTTTTCGCGCTTGTGTTGGTGCAGGAAACCAATTTTGCACTTGTATTACTGTGGAAAAAACACTTTTCGCACTTGTGTTAGTGTTGAAAAACCACTTTTCGCACTTGTGTTGGTGCAGGAAACCACTTTTGCACTTGTATTAGTGTGGAAAAAACACTTTTTGCACTTGTGATAGTGTTGAAAAACCACTTTTTGCACTTGTGTTAGTATTGAAAAGCTACTTTTCGCACTTGTGTTGGTGCAGGAAACCACTTTTGCACTTGTATTAGTGTGGAAAAGCCACTTTTCGCACTTGTGTTAGTGTTGAAAAACCACTTTTCACACTTGTATTAGTGTGGAAAAACCACTTTTCGCACTTGTGTTAGTGTTGAAAAACCACTTTTCGCACTTGTGTTAGTGTTGAAAAACCACTTTTCGCACTTGTGTTGGTGCAGCAAACCACTTTTGCACTTGTATTAGTGTGGAAAAAACACTTTTTTGAACTTGTGATAGTGTTGAAAAACCACTTTTCGCACTTGTTAGTGTTGAAAAACCACTTTTCGCACTTGTGTTTGTGTTGAAAAACCACTTTTCGCACTTGTGTTAGTGTTGAAAAACCACTTTTCGCACTTATGTTAGTGTTGAAAAACCACTTTTTGCACTTGTGTTGGTGCAGGAAACCACTTTTGCACTTGTGTTAGTGTTGAAAAACCACTTTTCGCACTTGTGTTAGTGTTGAAAAACCACTTTTCGCACTTGTGTTGGTGCAGGAAACCACTTTTGCACTTGTATTAGTGTGGAAAAAACACTTTTTGCACTTGTGATAGTGTTGAAAAACCACTTTTCGCACTTGTATTAGTCTGGAAAAACCACTTTTCGCACTTGTGTTAGTGTTGAAAAACCACTTTTCGCACTTGTGTTGGTGCAGGAAACCACTTTTGCACTTGTATTAGTGTGTAAAAAACACTTTTTGCACTTGTGATAGTGTTGAAAAACCACTTTTCGCACTTGTGTTATTGTTGAAAAACCACTTTTCGCACTTGTGTTAGTGTTGAAAAACCACTTTTCGCACTTGTGTTGGTGCAGGAAACCACTTTTGCACTTGTATTAGTTTGGAAAAAACACTTTTTGCACTTGTGATAGTGTTGAAAAACCACTTTTCGCACTTGTGTTGGTGCAGGAAACCACTTTTGCACTTGTATTAGTGTGGAAAAAACACTTTTCACACTTGTTAGTTTTGAAAAACCACTTTTCGCACTTGTGTTAGTGTTGAAAAACCACTTTTCGCACTTGTGTTGGTGCAGGAAACCACTTTTGCACTTGTATTAGTGTGGAAAAAACACTTTTTGCACTTGTGATAGTGTTGAACAACCACTTTTCGCACTTGTGTTAGTGTTGAAAAATCACTTTTCGCCCTTGTGTTGGTGCAGGAAACCACTTTTGCACTTGTATTAGTGTGGAAAAACCACTTTTCGCACTTGTGTTAGTGTTGAAAAACCACTTTTCGCACTTGTATTAGTGTGGAAAAACCACTTTTCGCACTTTTGTTAGTGTTGAAAAACCACTTTTCGCACTTGTGTTAGTGTTGAAAAACCACTTTTCACACTTGTGTTGGTGCAGGAAACCATTTTTGCTCTTGTATTAGTGTGGAAAAAACACTTTTTGCACTTGTGATAGTGTTGAAAAACCACTTTTCGCACTTGTGTTAGTGTTGAAAAACCACTTTTCGCACTTGTGTTGGTGCAGGAAACCACTTTTGCACTTGTATTAGTGTTGAAAAAACACTTTTTGCACTTGTGATAGTGTTGAAAAACCACTTTTCGCACTTGTGTTAGTGTTGAAAAACCACTTTTCGCACTTGTGTTAATGTTGAAAAACCACTTTTTGCACTTGTGTTGTGCAGGAAACCACTTTTGCACTTGTATTAGTGTGGAAAAAACACTTTTCGCACTTGTGTTAGTGTTGAAAAACCACTTTTCGCACTTGTGTTAGTGTTGAAAAACCACTTTTCGTGCTTGTGTTGGTGCATGACACCACTTTTGCACTTGTATTAGTGTGGAAAAAACACTTTTTGCACTCGTGATAGTGTTGAAAAACCACTTTTCGCACTTGTGTTAGTGTTGAAAAACCACTTTTCGCACTTGTGTTGGTGCAGGAAACCACTTTTGCACTTGTATTAGTGTGTAAAAAACACTTTTTGCACTTGTGATAGTGTTGAAAAACCACTTTTCGCACTTGTGTTATTGTTGAAAAACCACTTTTCGCACTTGTGTTAGTGTTGAAAAACCACTTTTCGCACTTGTGTTGGTGCAGGAAACCACTTTTGCACTTGTATTAGTTTGGAAAAAACACTTTTTGCACTTGTGATAGTGTTGAAAAACCACTTTTCGCACTTGTGTTGGTGCAGGAAACCACTTTTGCACTTGTATTAGTGTGGAAAAAACACTTTTCGCACTTGTTAGTTTTGAAAAACCACTTTTCGCACTTGCGTTAGTGTTGAAAAACCACTTTTCGCACTTGTGTTGGTGCAGGAAACCACTTTTGCACTTGTATTAGTGTGGAAAAAACACTTTTTGCACTTGTGATAGTGTTGAACAACCACTTTTCGCACTTGTGTTAGTGTTGAAAAATCACTTTTCGCCCTTGTGTTGGTGCAGGAAACCACTTTTGCACTTGTATTAGTGTGGAAAAACCACTTTTCGCACTTGTGTTAGTGTTGAAAAACCACTTTTCGCACTTGTATTAGTGTGGAAAAACCATTTTTCGCACTTTTGTTAGTGTTGAAAAACCACTTTTCGCACTTGTGTTAGTGTTGAAAAACCACTTTTCACACTTGTGTTGGTGCAGGAAACCATTTTTGCTCTTGTATTAGTGTGGAAAAAACACTTTTTGCACTTGTGATAGTGTTGAAAAACCACTTTTCGCACTTGTGTTAGTGTTGAAAAACCACTTTTCGCACTTGTGTTGGTGCAGGAAACCACTTTTGCACTTGTATTAGTGTTGAAAAAACACTTTTTGCACTTGTGATAGTGTTGAAAAACCACTTTTCGCACTTGTGTTAGTGTTGAAAAACCACTTTTCGCACTTGTGTTAATGTTGAAAAACCACTTTTTGCACTTGTGTTGTGCAGGAAACCACTTTTGCACTTGTATTAGTGTGGAAAAAACACTTTTCGCACTTGTGTTAGTGTTGAAAAACCACTTTTCGCACTTGTGTTAGTGTTGAAAAACCACTTTTCGTGCTTGTGTTGGTGCATGAAACCACTTTTGCACTTGTATTAGTGTGGGAAAAACACTTTTTGCACTCGTGATAGTGTTGAAAAACCACTTTTTCGCACCTGTGTTGGTGCAGGAAACCACTTTTGCACTTGTATTAGTGTGGAAAAACCACTTTTCGCACTTGTGTTAGTGTTGAAAAACCACTTTTCGCACTTGTGTTGGTGCAGGAAACCACTTTTGCACTTGTATTAGTGTGGAAAAAACACTTTTTGCACTTGTGATAGTGTTGAAAAAACACTTTTCGCACTTGTGTTAGTGTTGAAAAACCACTTTTCGCACTTGTGTTGGTGCAGGAAACCACTTTTGCACTTGTATTAGTGTGGAAAAAACACTTTTTGCACTTGTGATAGTGTTGAAAAACCACTTTTCGCACTTGTATTAGTCTGGAAAAACCACTTTTCGCACTTGTGTTAGTGTTGAAAAACCACTTTTCGCACTTGTGTTGGTGCAGGAAACCACTTTTGCACTTGTATTAGTGTGTAAAAAACACTTTTTGCACTTGTGATAGTGTTGAAAAACCACTTTTCGCACTTGTGTTATTGTTGAAAAACCACTTTTCGCACTTGTGTTAGTGTTGAAAAACCACTTTTCGCACTTGTGTTGGTGCAGGAAACCACTTTTGCACTTGTATTAGTTTGGAAAAAACACTTTTTGCACTTGTGATAGTGTTGAAAAACCACTTTTCGCACTTGTGTTGGTGCAGGAAACCACTTTTGCACTTGTATTAGTGTGGAAAAAACACTTTTCGCACTTGTTAGTTTTGAAAAACCACTTTTCGCACTTGCGTTAGTGTTGAAAAACCACTTTTCGCACTTGTGTTGGTGCAGGAAACCACTTTTGCACTTGTATTAGTGTGGAAAAAACACTTTTTGCACTTGTGATAGTGTTGAACAACCACTTTTCGCACTTGTGTTAGTGTTGAAAAATCACTTTTCGCCCTTGTGTTGGTGCAGGAAACCACTTTTGCACTTGTATTAGTGTGGAAAAACCACTTTTCGCACTTGTGTTAGTGTTGAAAAACCACTTTTCGCACTTGTATTAGTGTGGAAAAACCACTTTTCGCACTTTTGTTAGTGTTGAAAAACCACTTTTCGCACTTGTGTTAGTGTTGAAAAACCACTTTTCGCACTTGTGTTGGTGCAGGAAACCATTTTTGCTCTTGTATTAGTGTGGAAAAAACACTTTTTGCACTTGTGATTGTGTTGAAAAACCACTTTTCGCACTTGTGTTAGTGTTGAAAAACCACTTTTCGCACTTGTGTTGGTGCAGGAAACCACTTTTGCACTTGTATTAGTGTTGAAAAAACACTTTTTGCACTTGTGATAGTGTTGAAAAACCACTTTTCGCACTTGTGTTAGTGTTGAAAAACCACTTTTCGCACTTGTGTTAATGTTGAAAAACCCCTTTTTGCACTTGTGTTGTGCAGGAAACCACTTTTGCACTTGTATTAGTGTGGAAAAAACACTTTTCGCACTTGTGTTAGTGTTGAAAAACCACTTTTCGCACTTGTGTTAGTGTTGAAAAACCACTTTTCGCACTTGTGTTGGTGCAGGAAACCACTTTTGCACTTGTATTAGTGTGGAAAAAACACTTTTTGCACTTGTGATAGTGTTGAAAAACCACTTTTCGCACTTGTGTTAGTGTTGAAAAATCACTTTTCGCACTTGTGTTGGTGCAGGAAACCACTTTTGCACTTGTATTAGTGTGGAAAAACCACTTTTCGCACTTGTATTAGTGTGAAAAAACCACTTTTTGCACTTGTGTTAGTGTTGAAAAACCACTTTTCGCACTTGTGTTTGTGCAGGAAACCACTTTTGCACTTGTATTAGTGTGGAAAAAACACTTTTTGCACTTGTGATAGTGTTGAAAAAGCACTTTTCGCACTTGTATTAGTGTGGAAAAACCACTTTTTGCACTTGTGTTGGTGCAGGAAACCACTTTTCGCACTTGTGTTGGTGCAGGAAACCACTTTTGCACTTGTATTAGTGTGGAAAAACCACTTTTCGCACTTGTGATAGTGTTGAAAAACCACTTTTCGCACTTGTGTTATTGTTGAAAAACCAATTTTCGCACTTGTGTTGGTGCAGGAAACCACTTTTGCACTTGTATTAGTGTGGAAAAAACACTTTTTGCACTTGTGATAGTGTTGAAAAACCACTTTTTGCACTTGTGTTAGTGTTGAAAAACCACTTTTCGCACTTGTGTTGGTGCAGGAAATCACTTTTGCACTTGTATTAGTGTGGAAAAACCACTTTTCGCACTTGTGTTAGTGTTGAAAAACCACTTTTCGCACTTGTGTTGGTGCAGGAAACCACTTTTGCACTTGTATTAGTGTTGAAAAAACACTTTTTGCACTTGTGATAGTGTTGAAAAACCACTTTTCGCACTTGTGTTAGTGTTGAAAAACCACTTTTCGCACTTGTGTTAATGTTGAAAAACCACTTTTTGCACTTGTGTTGTGCAGGAAACCACTTTTGCACTTGTATTAGTGTGGAAAAAACACTTTTCGCACTTGTGTTAGTGTTGAAAAACCACTTTTCGCACTTGTGTTAGTGTTGAAAAACCACTTTTCGTGCTTGTGTTGGTGCATGAAACCACTTTTGCACTTGTATTAGTGTGGAAAAAACACTTTTTGCACTCGTGATAGTGTTGAAAAACCACTTTTCGCACTTGTGTTAGTGTTGAAAAACCACTTTTCGCACTTGTGTTGGTGCAGGAAACCACTTTTGCACTTGTATTAGTGTGTAAAAAACACTTTTTGCACTTGTGATAGTGTTGAAAAACCACTTTTCGCACTTGTGTTATTGTTGAAAAACCACTTTTCGCACTTGTGTTAGTGTTGAAAAACCACTTTTCGCACTTGTGTTGGTGCAGGAAACCACTTTTGCACTTGTATTAGTTTGGAAAAAACACTTTTTGCACTTGTGATAGTGTTGAAAAACCACTTTTCGCACTTGTGTTGGTGCAGGAAACCACTTTTGCACTTGTATTAGTGTGGAAAAAACACTTTTCGCACTTGTTAGTTTTGAAAAACCACTTTTCGCACTTGCGTTAGTGTTGAAAAACCACTTTTCGCACTTGTGTTGGTGCAGGAAACCACTTTTGCACTTGTATTAGTGTGGAAAAAACACTTTTTGCACTTGTGATAGTGTTGAACAACCACTTTTCGCACTTGTGTTAGTGTTGAAAAATCACTTTTCGCCCTTGTGTTGGTGCAGGAAACCACTTTTGCACTTGTATTAGTGTGGAAAAACCACTTTTCGCACTTGTGTTAGTGTTGAAAAACCACTTTTCGCACTTGTATTAGTGTGGAAAAACCACTTTTCGCACTTTTGTTAGTGTTGAAAAACCACTTTTCGCACTTGTGTTAGTGTTGAAAAACCACTTTTCACACTTGTGTTGGTGCAGGAAACCATTTTTGCTCTTGTATTAGTGTGGAAAAAACACTTTTTGCACTTGATAGTGTTGAAAAACCACTTTTCGCACTTGTGTTAGTGTTGAAAAACCACTTTTCGCACTTGTGTTGGTGCAGGAAACCACTTTTGCACTTGTATTAGTGTTGAAAAAACACTTTTTGCACTTGTGATAGTGTTGAAAAACCACTTTTCGCACTTGTGTTAGTGTTGAAAAACCACTTTTCGCACTTGTGTTAATGTTGACAAACCACTTTTTGCACTTGTGTTGTGCAGGAAACCACTTTTGCACTTGTATTAGTGTGGAAAAAACACTTTTCGCACTTGTGTTAGTGTTGAAAAACCACTTTTCGCACTTGTGTTAGTGTTGAAAAACCACTTTTCGTGCTTGTGTTGGTGCATGAAACCACTTTTGCACTTGTATTAGTGTGGAAAAAACACTTTTTGCACTCGTGATAGTGTTGAAAAACCACTTTTCGCACTTGTGTTAGTGTTGAAAAACCACTTTTTCGCACCTGTGTTGGTGCAGGAAACCACTTTTGCACTTGTATTAGTGTGGAAAAACCACTTTTCTCACTTGTGTTAGTGTTGAAAAACCACTTTTCGCACTTGTGTTGGTGCAGGAAACCACTTTTGCACTTGTATTAGTGTGGAAAAAACACTTTTTGCACTTGTGATAGTGTTGAAAAAACACTTTTCGCACTTGTGTTAGTGTTGAAAAACCACTTTTCGCACTTGTGTTGGTGCAGGAAACCACTTTTGCACTTGTATTAGTGTGGAAAAAACACGTTTTTGCACTTGTGATAGTGTTGAAAAACCACTTTTCGCACTTGTATTAGTCTGGAAAAACCACTTTTCGCACTTGTGTTAGTGTTGAAAAACCACTTTTCGCACTTGTGTTGGTGCAGGAAACCACTTTTGCACTTGTATTAGTGTGTAAAAAACACTTTTTGCACTTGTGATAGTGTTGAAAAACCACTTTTCGCACTTGTGTTATTGTTGAAAAACCACTTTTCGCACTTGTGTTAGTGTTGAAAAACCACTTTTCGCACTTGTATTGGTGCAGGAAACCACTTTTGCACTTGTATTAGTTTGGAAAAAACACTTTTTGCACTTGTGATAGTGTTGAAAAACCACTTTTCGCACTTGTGTTGGTGCAGGAAACCACTTTTGCACTTGTATTAGTGTGGAAAAAACACTTTTCGCACTTGTTAGTTTTGAAAAACCACTTTTCGCACTTGCGTTAGTGTTGAAAAACCACTTTTCGCACTTGTGTTGGTGCAGGAAACCACTTTTGCACTTGTATTAGTGTGGAAAAAACACTTTTTGCACTTGTGATAGTGTTGAACAACCACTTTTCGCACTTGTGTTAGTGTTGAAAAATCACTTTTCGCCCTTGTGTTGGTGCAGGAAACCACTTTTGCACTTGTATTAGTGTGGAAAAACCACTTTTCGCACTTGTGTTAGTGTTGAAAAACCACTTTTCGCACTTGTATTAGTGTGGAAAAACCACTTTTCGCACTTTTGTTAGTGTTGAAAAACCACTTTTCGCACTTGTGTTAGTGTTGAAAAACCACTTTTCGCACTTGTGTTGGTGCAGGAAACCATTTTTGCTCTTGTATTAGTGTGGAAAAACCACTTTTTGCACTTGTGATTGTGTTGAAAAACCACTTTTCGCACTTGTGTTAGTGTTGAAAAACCACTTTTCGCACTTGTGTTGGTGCAGGAAACCACTTTTGCACTTGTATTAGTGTTGAAAAAACACTTTTTGCACTTGTGATAGTGTTGAAAAACCACTTTTCGCACTTGTGTTAGTGTTGAAAAACCACTTTTCGCACTTGTGTTAATGTTGAAAAACCCCTTTTTGCACTTGTGTTGTGCAGGAAACCACTTTTGCACTTGTATTAGTGTGGAAAAAAACACTTTTCGCACTTGTGTTAGTGTTGAAAAACCACTTTTCGCACTTGTGTTAGTGTTGAAAAACCACTTTTCGCACTTGTGTTGGTGCAGGAAACCACTTTTGCACTTGTATTAGTGTGGAAAAAACACTTTTTGCACTTGTGGTAGTGTTGAAAAACCACTTTTCGCACTTGTGTTAGTGTTGAAAAATCACTTTTCGCACTTGTGTTGGTGCAGGAAACCACTTTTGCACTTGTATTAGTGTGGAAAAACCACTTTTCGCACTTGTATTAGTGTGAAAAAACCACTTTTCGCACTTGTGTTAGTGTTGAAAAACCACTTTTCGCACTTGTGTTTGTGCAGGAAACCACTTTTGCACTTGTATTAGTGTGGAAAAAACACTTTTTGCACTTGTGATAGTGTTGAAAAAGCACTTTTCGCACTTGTATTAGTGTGGAAAAACCACTTTTTGCACTTGTGTTGGTGCAGGAAACCACTTTTCGCACTTGTGTTGGTGCAGGAAACCACTTTTGCACTTGTATTAGTGTGGAAAAACCACTTTTCGCACTTGTGTTGGTGCAGGAAACCACTTTTGCATTTGTATTAGTGTGGAAAAAACACTTTATGCACTTGTGATAGTGTTGAAAAACCACTTTTCGCACTTGTGTTAGTGTTGAAAAACCACTTTTCGCACTTGTGTTAATGTTGAAAAACCACTTTTTGCACTTGTGTTGTGCAGGAAACCACTTTTGCACTTGTATTAGTGTGGAAAAAACACTTTTCGCACTTGTGTTAGTGTTGAAAAACCACTTTCGCACTTGTGTTAGTGTTGAAAAACCACTTTTCGTGCTTGTGTTGGTGCATGAAACCACTTTTGCACTTGTATTAGTGTGGAAAAAACACTTTTTGCACTCGTGATAGTGTTGAAAAACCACTTTTCGCACTTGTGTTAGTGTTGAAAAAACCACTTTTTCGCACCTTGTGTTGGTGCAGGAAACCACTTTTGCACTTGTATTAGTGTGGAAAAACCACTTTTCGCACTCGTGTTAGTGTTGAAAAACCACTTTTCGCACTTGTGTTGGTGCAGGAAACCACTTTTGCACTTGTATTAGTGTGGAAAAAACACTTTTTGCACTTGTGATAGTGTTGAACAACCACTTTTCGCACTTGTGTTAGTGTTGAAAAATCACTTTTCGCCCTTGTGTTGGTGCAGGAAACCACTTTTGCACTTGTATTAGTGTGGAAAAACCACTTTTCGCACTTGTGTTAGTGTTGAAAAACCACTTTTCGCACTTGTATTAGTGTGGAAAACCACTTTTCGCACTTTTGTTAGTGTTGAAAAACCACTTTTCGCACTTGTGTTAGTGTTGAAAAACCACTTTTCGCACTTGTGTTGGTGCAGGAAACCATTTTTGCTCTTGTATTAGTGTGGAAAAAACACTTTTTGCACTTGTGATTGTGTTGAAAAACCACTTTTCGCACTTGTGTTAGTGTTGAAAAACCACTTTTCGCACTTGTGTTGGTGCAGGAAACCACTTTTGCACTTGTATTAGTGTTGAAAAAACACTTTTTGCACTTGTGATAGTGTTGAAAAACCACTTTTCGCACTTGTGTTAGTGTTGAAAAACCACTTTTCGCACTTGTGTTAATGTTGAAAAACCCCTTTTTGCACTTGTGTTGTGCAGGAAACCACTTTTGCACTTGTATTAGTGTGGAAAAAACACTTTTCGCACTTGTGTTAGTGTTGAAAAACCACTTTTCGCACTTGTGTTAGTGTTGAAAAACCACTTTTCGCACTTGTGTTGGTGCAGGAAACCACTTTTGCACTTGTATTAGTGTGGAAAAAACACTTTTTGCACTTGTGGTAGTGTTGAAAAACCACTTTTCGCACTTGTGTTAGTGTTGAAAAATCACTTTTCGCACTTGTGTTGGTGCAGGAAACCACTTTTGCACTTGTATTAGTGTGGAAAAACCACTTTTCGCACTTGTATTAGTGTGAAAAAACCACTTTTCGCACTTGTGTTAGTGTTGAAAAACCACTTTTCGCACTTGTGTTTGTGCAGGAAACCACTTTTGCACTTGTATTAGTGTGGAAAAAACACTTTTTGCACTTGTGATAGTGTTGAAAAAGCACTTTTCGCACTTGTATTAGTGTGGAAAAACCACTTTTTGCACTTGTGTTGGTGCAGGAAACCACTTTTCGCACTTGTGTTGGTGCAGGAAACCACTTTTGCACTTGTATTAGTGTGGAAAAACCACTTTTCGCACTTGTGATAGTGTTGAAAAACACTTTTCGCACTTGTGTTATTGTTGAAAAACCAATTTTCGCACTTGTGTTGGTGCAGGAAACCACTTTTGCACTTGTATTAGTGTGGAAAAAACACTTTTTGCACTTGTGATAGTGTTGAAAAACCACTTTTTGCACTTGTGTTAGTGTTGAAAAACCACTTTTCGCACTTGTGTTGGTGCAGGAAATCACTTTTGCACTTGTATTAGTGTGGAAAAACCACTTTTCGCACTTGTGTTAGTGTTGAAAAACCACTTTTCGCACTTGTGTTAGTGTTGAAAAACCACTTTTCGCACTTGTGTTATTGTTGAAAAACCACTTTTCGCACTTGTGTTGGTGCAGGAAACCACTTTTGCACTTGTATTAGTGTTGAAAAAACGCTTTTTGCACTTGTGATAGTGTTGAAAAACCACTTTTCGCACTTGTGTTAGTGTTGAAAAACCACTTTTCGCACTTGTGTTAATGTTGAAAAACCACTTTTGCACTTGTGTTGTGCAGGAAACCACTTTTGCACTTGTATTAGTGTGGAAAAAACACTTTTCGCACTTGTGTTAGTGTTGAAAAACCACTTTTCGCACTTGTGTTAGTGTTGAAAAAACCACTTTTCGTGCTTGTGTTGGTGCATGAAACCACTTTTGCACTTGTATTAGTGTGGAAAAAACACTTTTTGCACTCGTGATAGTGTTGAAAAACCACTTTTCGCACTTGTGTTAGTGTTGAAAAACCACTTTTTCGCACTTGTGTTGGTGCAGGAAACCACTTTTGCACTTGTATTAGTGTGGAAAAACCACTTTTCGCACTTGTGTTAGTGTTGAAAAACCACTTTTCGCACTTGTGTTGGTGCAGGAAACCACTTTTGCACTTGTATTAGTGTGGAAAAAACACTTTTTGCACTTGTGATAGTGTTGAAAAAACACTTTTCGCACTTGTGTTAGTGTTGAAAAACCACTTTTCGCACTTGTGTTGGTGCAGGAAACCACTTTTGCACTTGTATTAGTGTGGAAAAAACACTTTTTGCACTTGTGATAGTGTTGAAAAACCACTTTTCGCACTTGTATTAGTCTGGAAAAACCACTTTTCGCACTTGTGTTAGTGTTGAAAAACCACTTTTCGCACTTGTGTTGGTGCAGGAAACCACTTTTGCACTTGTATTAGTGTGGAAAAAACACTTTTTGCACTTGTGGTAGTGTTGAAAAACCACTTTTCGCACTTGTGTTAGTGTTGAAAAATCACTTTTCGCACTTGTGTTGGTGCAGGAAACCACTTTTGCACTTGTATTAGTGTGGAAAAACCACTTTTCGCACTTGTATTAGTGTGAAAAAACCACTTTTCGCACTTGTGTTAGTGTTGAAAAACCACTTTTCGCACTTGTGTTTGTGCAGGAAACCACTTTTGCACTTGTATTAGTGTGGAAAAAACACTTTTTGCACTTGTGATAGTGTTGAAAAAGCACTTTTCACACTTGTATTAGTGTGGAAAAACCACTTTTTGCACTTGTGTTGGTGCAGGAAACCACTTTTCGCACTTGTGTTGGTGCAGGAAACCACTTTTGCACTTGTATTAGTGTGGAAAAACCACTTTTCGCACTTGTGTTGGTGCAGGAAACCACTTTTGCATTTGTATTAGTGTGGAAAAAACACTTTTTGCACTTGTGATAGTGTTGAAAAACCACTTTTCGCACTTGTGTTAGTGTTGAAAAACCACTTTTCGCACTTGTGTTAATGTTGAAAAACCACTTTTTGCACTTGTGTTGTGCAGGAAACCACTTTTGCACTTGTATTAGTGTGGAAAAAACACTTTTCGCACTTGTGTTAGTGTTGAAAAACCACTTTTCGCACTTGTGTTAGTGTTGAAAAACCACTTTTCGTGCTTGTGTTGGTGCATGAAACCACTTTTGCACTTGTATTAGTGTGGAAAAAACACTTTTTGCACTCGTGATAGTGTTGAAAAACCACTTTTCGCACTTGTGTTAGTGTTGAAAAACCACTTTTTCGCACTTGTGTTGGTGCAGGAAACCACTTTTGCACTTGTATTAGTGTGGAAAAACCACTTTTCGCACTCGTGTTAGTGTTGAAAAACCACTTTTCGCACTTGTGTTGGTGCAGGAAACCACTTTTGCACTTGTATTAGCGTGGAAAAAACACTTTTTGCACTTGTGATAGTGTTGAACAACCACTTTTCGCACTTGTGTTAGTGTTGAAAAATCACTTTTCGCCCTTGTGTTGGTGCAGGAAACCACTTTTGCACTTGTATTAGTGTGGAAAAACCACTTTTCGCACTTGTGTTAGTGTTGAAAAACCACTTTTCGCACTTGTATTAGTGTGGAAAAACCACTTTTCGCACTTTTGTTAGTGTTGAAAAACCACTTTTCGCACTTGTGTTAGTGTTGAAAAACCACTTTTCGCACTTGTGTTGGTGCAGGAAACCATTTTTGCTCTTGTATTAGTGTGGAAAAAACACTTTTTGCACTTGTGATTGTGTTGAAAAACCACTTTTCGCACTTGTGTTAGTGTTGAAAAACCACTTTTCGCACTTGTGTTGGTGCAGGAAACCACTTTTGCACTTGTATTAGTGTTGAAAAAACACTTTTTGCACTTGTGATAGTGTTGAAAAACCACTTTTCGCACTTGTGTTAGTGTTGAAAAACCACTTTTCGCACTTGTGTTAATGTTGAAAAACCCCTTTTTGCACTTGTGTTGTGCAGGAAACCACTTTTGCACTTGTATTAGTGTGGAAAAAACACTTTTCGCACTTGTGTTAGTGTTGAAAAACCACTTTTCGCACTTGTGTTAGTGTTGAAAAACCACTTTTCGCACTTGTGTTGGTGCAGGAAACCACTTTTGCACTTGTATTAGTGTGGAAAAAACACTTTTTGCACTTGTGGTAGTGTTGAAAAACCACTTTTCGCACTTGTGTTAGTGTTGAAAAATCACTTTTCGCACTTGTGTTGGTGCAGGAAACCACTTTTGCACTTGTATTAGTGTGGAAAAACCACTTTTCGCACTTGTATTAGTGTGAAAAAACCACTTTTCGCACTTGTGTTAGTGTTGAAAAACCACTTTTCGCACTTGTGTTTGTGCAGGAAACCACTTTTGCACTTGTATTAGTGTGGAAAAAACACTTTTTGCACTTGTGATAGTGTTGAAAAAGCACTTTTCGCACTTGTATTAGTGTGGAAAAACCACTTTTTGCACTTGTGTTGGTGCAGGAAACCACTTTTCGCACTTGTGTTGGTGCAGGAAACCACTTTTGCACTTGTATTAGTGTGGAAAAACCACTTTTCGCACTTGTGATAGTGTTGAAAAACCACTTTTCGCACTTGTGTTATTGTTGAAAAACCAATTTTCGCACTTGTGTTGGTGCAGGAAACCACTTTTGCACTTGTATTAGTGTGGAAAAAACACTTTTTGCACTTGTGATAGTGTTGAAAAACCACTTTTTGCACTTGTGTTAGTGTTGAAAAACCACTTTTCGCACTTGTGTTGGTGCAGGAAATCACTTTTGCACTTGTATTAGTGTGGAAAAACCACTTTTCGCACTTGTGTTAGTGTTGAAAAACCACTTTTCGCACTTGTGTTAGTGTTGAAAAACCACTTTTCGCACTTGTGTTATTGTTGAAAAACCACTTTTCGCACTTGTGTTGGTGCAGGAAACCACTTTTGCACTTGTATTAGTGTTGAAAAAACGCTTTTTGCACTTGTGATAGTGTTGAAAAACCACTTTTCGCACTTGTGTTAGTGTTGAAAAACCACTTTTCGCACTTGTGTTAATGTTGAAAAACCACTTTTTGCACTTGTGTTGTGCAGGAAACCACTTTTGCACTTGTATTAGTGTGGAAAAAACACTTTTCGCACTTGTGTTAGTGTTGAAAAACCACTTTTCGCACTTGTGTTAGTGTTGAAAAACCACTTTTCGTGCTTGTGTTGGTGCATGAAACCACTTTTGCACTTGTATTAGTGTGGAAAAAACACTTTTTGCACTCGTGATAGTGTTGAAAAACCACTTTTCGCACTTGTGTTAGTGTTGAAAAACCACTTTTTCGCACTTGTGTTGGTGCAGGAAACCACTTTTGCACTTGTATTAGTGTGGAAAAACCACTTTTCGCACTTGTGTTAGTGTTGAAAAACCACTTTTCGCACTTGTGTTGGTGCAGGAAACCACTTTTGCACTTGTATTAGTGTGGAAAAAACACTTTTTGCACTTGTGATAGTGTTGAAAAAACACTTTTCGCACTTGTGTTAGTGTTGAAAAACCACTTTTCGCACTTGTGTTGGTGCAGGAAACCACTTTTGCACTTGTATTAGTGTGGAAAAAACACTTTTTGCACTTGTGATAGTGTTGAAAAACCACTTTTCGCACTTGTATTAGTCTGGAAAAACCACTTTTCGCACTTGTGTTAGTGTTGAAAAACCACTTTTCGCACTTGTGTTGGTGCAGGAAACCACTTTTGCACTTGTATTAGTGTGTAAAAAACACTTTTTGCACTTGTGATAGTGTTGAAAAACCACATTTCGCACTTGTGTTATTGTTGAAAAACCACTTTTCGCACTTGTGTTAGTGTTGAAAAACCACTTTTCGCACTTGTGTTGGTGCAGGAAACCACTTTTGCACTTGTATTAGTTTGGAAAAAACACTTTTTGCACTTGTGATAGTGTTGAAAAACCACTTTTCGCACTTGTGTTGGTGCAGGAAACCACTTTTGCACTTGTATTAGTGTGGAAAAAACACTTTTCGCACTTGTTAGTTTTGAAAAACCACTTTTCGCACTTGTGTTAGTGTTGAAAAACCACTTTTCGCACTTGTGTTGGTGCAGGAAACCACTTTTGCACTTGTATTAGTGTGGAAAAAACACTTTTTGCACTTGTGATAGTGTTGAACAACCACTTTTCGCACTTGTGTTAGTGTTGAAAAATCACTTTTCGCCCTTGTGTTGGTGCAGGAAACCACTTTTGCACTTGTATTAGTGTTGAAAAACCACTTTTCGCACTTGTATTAGTGTGGAAAAACCACTTTTCGCACTTTTGTTAGTGTTGAAAAACCACTTTTCGCACTTGTGTTAGTGTTGAAAAACCACTTTTCGCACTTGTGTTGGTGCAGGAAACCATTTTTGCTCTTGTATTAGTGTGGAAAAAACACTTTTTGCACTTGTGATAGTGTTGAAAAACCACTTTTCGCACTTGTGTTAGTGTTGAAAAACCACTTTTCGCACTTGTGTTGGTGCAGGAAACCACTTTTGCACTTGTATTAGTGTTGAAAAAACACTTTTTGCACTTGTGATAGTGTTGAAAAACCACTTTTCGCACTTGTGTTAGTGTTGAAAAACCACTTTTCGCACTTGTGTTAATGTTGAAAAACCCCTTTTTGCACTTGTGTTGTGCAGGAAACCACTTTTGCACTTGTATTAGTGTGGAAAAAACACTTTTCGCACTTGTGTTAGTGTTGAAAAACCACTTTTCGCACTTGTGTTAGTGTTGAAAAACCACTTTTCGCACTTGTGTTGGTACAGGAATCCACTTTTGCACTTGTATTAGTGTGGAAAAAACACTTTTTGCACTTGTGATAGTGTTGAAAAACCACTTTTTGCACTTGTGTTAGTGTTGAAAAACCACTTTTCGCACTTGTGTTGGTGCAGGAAATCACTTTTGCACTTGTATTAGTGTGGAAAAACCACTTTTCGCACTTGTGTTAGTGTTGAAAAACCACTTTTCGCACTTGTGTTAGTGTTGAAAAACCACTTTTCGCACTTGTGTTATTGTTGAAAAACCACTTTTCGCACTTGTGTTGGTGCAGGAAACCACTTTTGCACTTGTATTAGTGTGGAAAAAACACTTTTTGCAGTTGTGATAGTGTTGAAAAACCACTCTTCGCACTTGTGTTAGTGTTGAAAAACCACTTTTCACACTTGTGTTGGTGTGGAAAAACCACTTTTCGCACTTGTGTTAGTGTTGAAAAACCACTTTTCGCACTTGTGTTAGTGTTGAAAAACCACTTTTCGCGCTTGTGTTGGTACAGGAAACCACGTTTGCACTTGTATTAGTGTGGAAAAAACACTTTTCGCACTTGTGTTAGTGTTGAAAAACCACTTTTCGCACTTGTGTTGGTGCAGGAAACCACTTTTGCACTTGTATTAGTGTGGAAAAAACACTTTGTGCACTTGTGATAGTGTTGAAAAACCACTTTTTGCACTTGTGTTAGTATTGAAAAGCTACTTTTCGCACTTGTGTTGGTGCAGGAAACCACTTTTGCACTTGTATTAGTGTGGAAAAAACAATTTTCGCACTTGTGTTAGTTTTGAAAAACCACTTTTCGCACTTGTGTTGGTGCAGGAAACCACTTTTGCACTTGTATTAGTGTGGAAAAACCACTTTTCGCACTTGTCTTAGTGTTGAAAAACCACTTTTCGCACTTGTGTTAATGTTGAAAAACCACTTTTCGCACTTGTGTTGGTGCAGGAAACCACTTTTGCACTTGCATTAGTGTGGAAAAAACACTTTTTACACTTGTGATAGTGTTGAAAAACCACTTTTTGCACTTGTGTTGGTGCAGGAAACCAATTTTGCACTTGTATTAGTGTGGAAAAAACACTTTTTGCACTTGTGATAGTGTTGAAAAAACACTTTTCGCACTTGTGTTAGTGTTGAAAAACCACTTTTCGCACTTGTGTTGGTGCAGGAAACCACTTTTGCACTTGTATTAGTGTGGAAAAAACACTTTTTGCACTTGTGATAGTGTTGAAAAACCACTTTTCGCACTTGTATTAGTCTGGAAAAACCACTTTTCGCACTTGTGTTCGTGTTGAAAAACCACTTTTCGCACTTGTGTTATTGTTGAAAAAGCACTTTTCGCACTTGTGTTATTGTTGAAAAACCACTTTTCGCACTTGTGTTAGTGTTGAAAAACCACTTTTCGCACTTGTGTTGGTGCAGGAAATCACTTTTGCACTTGTATTAGTGTCGAAAAAACACTTTTTGCACTTGTGATAGTGTTGAAAAACCACTTTTCGCACTTGTGTTGGTGCACGAAACCACTTTTGCACTTGTATTAGTGTGGAAAAAACAATTTTCGCACTTGTGTTAGTTTTGAAAAACCACTTTTCGCACTTGTGTTGGTGCAGGAAACCACTTTTGCACTTGTATTAGTGTGGAAAAACCACTTTTCGCACTTGTCTTAGTGTTGAAAAACCACTTTTCGCACTTGTGTTAGTGTTGAAAAACCACTTTTCGTACTTGTGTTGGTGCAGGAAACCACTTTTGCACTTGTGATAGTGTTGAAAAACCACTTTTTGCACTTGTGTTAGTGTTGAAAAACCACTTTTCGCACTTGTGTTGGTGCAGGAAACCACTTTTGCACTTGTATTAGTGTGGAAAAAACACTTTTTGCACTTGTGATAGTGTTGAAAAACCACTTTTCGCACTTGTGTTAGTAGAAAAATCACTTTTCGCACTTGTGTTGGTGCAGGAAACCAGTTTTGCACTTGTATTAGTGTGGAAAAACCACTTTTCGCACTTGTATTAGTGTGAAAAACCCACTTTTCGCACTTGTGTTAGTGTTGAAAAACCACTTTTCGCACTTGTGTTAGTGTTGAAAAACCACTTTTCGCACTTGTGTTTGTGCAGGAAACCACTTTTGCACTTGTATTAGTGTGGAAAAAACACTTTTTGCACTTATGATAGTGTTGAAAAACCACTTTTCGCACTTGTATTAGTGTGGAAAAACCACTTTTCGCACTTGTGTTAGTGTTGAAAAACCACTTTTCGCACTTGTGTTAGTGTTGAAAAACCACTTTTCGCACTTGTGTTGGTGCAGGAAACCACTTTTGCACTTGTATTAGTGTGGAAAAAACACTTTTTGCACTTGTGATAGTGTTGAAAAACCACTTTTTACACTTGTGTTAGTGTTGAAAAACCACTTTTCGCACTTGTGTTGGTGCAGGAAACCACTTTTGCACTTGTATTAGTGTGGAAAAAACACTTTTTGCACTTGTGATAGTGTTGAAAAACCACTTTTCGCACTTGTGTTGGTGCAGGAAACCACTTTTGCACTTGTATTAGTGTGGAAAAAACACTTTTCGCACTTGTGTTAGTGTTGAAAAACCACTTTTCGCACTTATGTTAGTGTTGAAAAACCACTTTTCGCACTTGTGTTGGTGCAGGAAACCACATTTGCACTTGTATTAGTGTGAAAAAACCACTTTTCGCACTTGTGTTAGTGTTGAAAAACCACTTTTCGCACTTGTGTTGGTGCAGGAAACCACTTTTGCACTTGTATTAGTGTGGAAAAAACACTTTTCGCACTTGTGTTAGTGTTGAAAAACCACTTTTCGCACTTGTATTAGTGTGGAAAAAACACTTTTCGCACTTGTGTTAGTGTTGAAAAACCACTTTTCACACTTGTATTAGTGTGGAAAAACCACTTTTCGCACTTTTGTTAGTGTTGAAAAACCACTTTTCGCACTTGTGTTAGTGTTGAAAAACCACTTTTCGCACTTGTGTTTGTGCAGGAAACCACTTTTGCACTTGTATTAGTGTGGAAAAACCACTTTTCGCACTTGTGTTTGTGCAGGAAACCACTTTTGCACTTGTATTAGTGTGGAAAAACCACTTTTCGCAGTTGTATTAGTGTGAAAAAACCACTTTTCGCACTTGTGTTAGTGTTGAAAAACCACTTTTCGCACTTGTGTTAGTGTTGAAAAACCACTTTTCGCACTTGTGTTTGTGCAGGAAACCACTTTTGCACTTGTATTAGTGTGGAAAAAACACTTTTCGCACTTGTGATAGTGTTGAAAAACCACTTTTCGCACTTGTGTTATTGTTGAAAAACCAATTTTCGCACTTGTGTTGGTGCAGGAAACCACTTTTGCACTTGTATTAGTGTGGAAAAAACACTTTTTGCACTTGTGATAGTGTTGAAAAACCACTTTTTGCACTTGTGTTAGTGTTGAAAAACCACTTTTCGCACTTGTGTTGGTGCAGGAAATCACTTTTGCACTTGTATTAGTGTGGAAAAACCACTTTTCGCACTTGTGTTAGTGTTGAAAAACCACTTTTCGCACTTGTGTTATTGTTGAAAAACCACTTTTCGCACTTGTGTTGGTGCAGGAAACCACTTTTGCACTTGTATTAGTGTGGAAAAAACACTTTTTGCACTTGTGATAGTGTTGAAAAACCACTCTTCGCACTTGTGTTAGTATTGAAAAACCACTTTTCACACTTGTGTTGGTGCAGGAAATCACTTTTGCACTTGTATTAGTGTGGAAAAACCACTTTTCGCACTTGTGTTAGTGTTGAAAAACCACTTTTCGCACTTGTGTTAGTGTTGAAAAACCACTTTTCGCGCTTGTGTTGGTGCAGGAAACCACTTTTGCACTTGTATTAGTGTGGAAAAAACACTTTTCGCACTTGTGTTAGTGTTGAAAAACCACTTTTCGCACTTGTGTTGGTGCAGGAAACCACTTTTGCACTTTTATTAGTGTGGAAAAAACACTTTGTGCACTTGTGATAGTGTTGAAAAACCACTTTTTGCACTTGTGTTAGTATTGAAAAGCTACTTTTCGCACTTGTGTTGGTGCAGGAAACCACTTTTGCACTTGTATTAGTGTGGAAAAGCCACTTTTCGCACTTGTGTTAGTGTTGAAAAACCACTTTTCACACTTGTATTAGTGTGGAAAAACCACTTTTCGCACTTGTGTTAGTGTTGAAAAACAACTTTTCGCACTTGTGTTAGTGTTGAAAAACCACTTTTCGCACTTGTGTTGGTGCAGCAAACCACTTTTGCACTTGTATTAGTGTGGAAAAAACACTTTTTTGAAATTGTGATAGTGTTGAAAAACCACTTTTCGCACTTGTTAGTGTTGAAAAACCACTTTTTGCACTTGTGTTTGTGTTGAAAAACCACTTTTCGCACTTGTGTTAGTGTTGAAAAACCACTTTTCGCACTTATGTTAGTGTTGAAAAACCACTTTTTGCACTTGTGTTGGTGCAGGAAACCACTTTTGCACTTGTGTTAGTGTTGAAAAACCACTTTTCGCACTTGTGTTAGTGTTGAAAAACCACTTTTCGCACTTGTGTTAGTGCAGGAAACCACTTTTGCACTTGTATTAGTGTGGAAAAAACACTTTTCGCACTTGTGTTAGTGTTGAAAAACCACCTTTCGCACTTGTGTTAGTGTTGAAAAACCACTTTTCGCACTTGTGTTGGTGCAGGAAACCACTTTTGCACTTGCATTAGTGTGGAAAAACCACTTTTCGCACTTGTGTTAGTGTTGAAAAACCACTTTTCGCACTTGTGTTAGTGTTGAAAAACCACTTTTCGCACTTGTGTTGGTGCAGGAAACCACTTTTGCACTTGTATTAGTGTGGAAAAAACACTTTTTGCACTTGTGATAGTGTTGAAAAACGACTTTTCGCACTTGTGTTAGTGTTGAAAAACCACTT
This sequence comes from Myxine glutinosa, assembly GCF_964187855.1. Taxonomy (NCBI): domain Eukaryota; kingdom Metazoa; phylum Chordata; class Myxini; order Myxiniformes; family Myxinidae; genus Myxine; species Myxine glutinosa. The sequence goes on from NW_027619127.1 coordinate 23,016, forward strand.
TTCGCACTTATGTTGGTGCAGTAAACCACTTTTGCACTTGTATTAGTGTGGAAAAAACACTTTTTGCACTTGTGATAGTGTTGAAAAACCACTTTTCGCACTTGTGTTGGTGCAGGAAACCACTTTTGCACTTGTATTAGTGTGGCAAAAACACTTTTCGCACTTGTGTTAGTGTTGAAAAACCACTTTTCGCACTTGTGTTAGTGTTGAAAAACCACTTTTCGCACTTGTGTTGGTGCAGGAAACCACTTTTGCACTTGTATTTGTGTGGAAAAAACACTTTTCGCACTTGTGTTAGTGTTGAAAAACCACTTTTCGCACTTGTGTTAATGTTGAAAACCACTTTTCGCACTTGTGTTGGTGCAGGAAACCACTTTTGCACTTGTATTAGTGTGGAAAAAACACCTTTTGCACTTGTGATAGTGTTGAAAAACACTTTTCGCACTTGTGTTAGTGTTGAAAAACCACTTTTCGCACTTGTGTTGGTGCAGGAAACCACATTTGCACTTGTATTAGTGTGGAAAAACCACCTTTCGCACTTGTGTTAGTGTTGAAAAACCACTTTTCGCACTTGTGTTGGTGCAGGAAACCACTTTTGCACTTGTATTAGTGTGGAAAAAACACTTTTCGCACTTGTGTTAGTGTTGAAAAACCACTTTTCGCACTTGTGTTCGTGTTGAAAAACCACTTTTCGCACTTGTGTTAGTGTTGAAAAACCACTTTTCACACTTGTATTAGTGTGGAAAAACCACTTTTCGCACTTTTGTTAGTGTTGAAAAACCACTTTTCGCACCTGTGTTAGTGTTGAAAAACCACTTTTCGCACTTGTGTTGGTGCAGGAAACAACTTTTCACACTTGTGTTTGTGCAGGAAACCACTTTTGCACTTGTATTAGTGTGGAAAAACCACTTTTCGCACTTGTGTTAGTGTTGAAAAACCACTTTTCGCACTTGTGTTAGTGTTGAAAAACCACATTTCGCACTTGTGTTGGTGCAGGAAACCACTTTTGCACTTGTATTAGTGTGGAAAAACCACTTTTCGCACTTGTGTTAGTGTTGAAAAACCACTTTTCGCACTTGTGTTGGTGCAGGAAACCACTTTTGCACTTGTATTAGTGTGGAAAAACCACTTTTCGCACTTGTGTTAGTGTTGAAAAACCACTTTTCGCACTTGTGTTGGTGCAGGAAACCACTTTTGCACTTGTATTAGTGTGGAAAAAACACTTTTCGCACTTGTGTTAGTGTTGAAAAAACACTTTTCGCACTTGTGTTAGTGTTGAAAAACCACTTTTCGCACTTGTGTTAGTGTTGAAAAACCACTTTTCGCACTTGTGTTGGTGCAGGAAACCACTTTTGCACTTGCATTAGTGTGGAAAAAACACTTTTTGCACTTGTGATAGTGTTGAAAAAACCACTTTTCGCACTTGTGTTGGTGTTGAAAAACCACTTTTCGCACTTGTGTTAGTGTTGAAAAACCACTTTTCGCACTTGTGTTAGTGTTGAAAAACCACTTTTCGCACTTGTGTTAGTGTTGAAAAACCACTTTTCGCACTTGTGTTGGTGCAGGAAACCACTTTTGCACTTGTATTAGTGTGGAAAAAACACTTTTTGCACTTGTGATAGTGTTGAAAAACCACTTTTCGCACTTGTGTTGGTGCAGGAAACCACTTTTGCACTTGTATTTGTGTGGAAAAAACACTTTTCGCACTTGTGTTAGTGTTGAAAAACCACTTTTCGCACTTATGTTAGTGTTGAAAAACCACTTTTCGCACTTGTGTTGGTGCAGGAAACCACTTTTGCACTTGTATTAGTGTGGAAAAAACACCTTTTGCACTTGTGATAGTGTTGAAAAACACTTTTCGCACTTGTGTTAGTGTTGAAAAACCACTTTTCGCACTTGTGTTGGTGCAGGAAACCACATTTGCACTTGTATTAGTGTGGAAAAACCACTTTTCGCACTTGTGTTAGTGTTGAAACCACTTTTCGCACTTGTATTAGTGTGGAAAAAACACTTTTCGCACTTGTGTTAGTGTTGAAAAACCACTTTTCGCACTTGTATTAGTGTGGAAAACCACTTTTCGCACTTTTGTTAGTGTTGAAAAACCACTTTTCGCACTTGTGTTAGTGTTGAAAAACCACTTTTCGCACTTGTGTTGGTGCAGGAAACCACTTTTGCACTTGTATTAGTGTGGAAAAAACACTTTTTGCACTTGTGTTCATGTTTAAAAACCACTTTTCGCACTTGTGTTGGTGCAGGAAACCACTTTTGCACTTGTGTTAGTGTTGAAAAACCACTTTTCGCACTTGTGTTCATGTTTAAAAACCACTTTTCGCACTTGTGTTGGTGCAGGAAACAACTTTTCACACTTGTGTTTGTGCAGGAAACCACTTTTGCACTTGTATTAGTGTGGAAAAACCACTTTTCGCACTTGTGTTAGTGTTGAAAAACCACTTTTCGCACTTGTGTTAGTGTTGAAAAACCACTTTTCGCACTTGTGTTGGTGCAGGAAACCACTTTTGCACTTGTATTAGTGTGGAAAAAACACTTTTTGCACTTGTGATAGTGTTGAAAAACCACTTTTCGCACTTGTGTTGGTGCAGGAAACCACTTTTGCACTTGTATTAGTGTGGAAAAACCACTTTTCGCACTTGTGTTAGTGTTGAAAAACCACTTTTCGCACTTGTGTTGGTGCAGGAAACCACTTTTGCACTTGTATTAGTGTGGAAAAACCACTTTTCGCACTTGTGTTAGTGTTGAAAAACCACTTTTCGCACTTGTGTTGGTGCAGGAAACCACTTTTGCACTTGTATTAGTGTGGAAAAAACACTTTTCGCACTTGTGTTAGTGTTGAAAAAACACTTTTCGCACTTGTGTTAGTGTTGAAAAACCACTTTTCGCACTTGTGTTGGTGCAGGAAACCACTTTTGCACTTGTACTAGTGTGGAAAAAACACTTTTTGCACTTGGGATAGTGTTGAAAAACCACTTTTTGCACTTGTGTTAGTGTTGAAAAACCACTTTTCGCACTTGTGTTGGTGCAGGAAACCACTTTTGCACTTGTATTAGTGTGGAAAAAACACTTTTCGCACTTGTATTAATGTGGAAAAAACACTTTTCGCACTTGTGTTAGTGTTGAAAAACCACTTTTCGCACTTGTGTTGGTGCAGGAAACCACTTTTGCACTTGTATTAGTGTGGAAAAAACACTTTTTGCACTTGATAGTGTTGAAAAACCACTTTTCGCACTTGTGTTAGTGTTGAAAAACCACTTTTCACACTTGTGTTGGTGCAGGAAACCACTTTTGCACTTGTATTAGTGTGGAAAAACCACTTTTCACACGTGTTAGTGTTGAAAAACCACTTTTCGCACTTGTGTTAGTGTTGAAAAACCACTTTTCGCACTTGTGTTAGTGTTGAAAAACCACTTTTCGCACTTGTGTTGGTGCAGGAAACCACTTTTGCACTTGTATTAGTGTGGAAAAAACACTTTTCGCACTTGTGTTAGTGTTGAAAAAACACTTTTCGCACTTCTGCTAGTGTTGAAAAACCACATTTCGCACTTGTGTTGGTGCAGGAAACCACTTTTGCACTTGTATTCGTGTGGAAAAAACACTTTTTGCACTTGTGGTAGTGTTGAAAAACCACTTTTCGCACTTGTGTTAGTGTTGAAAAACCACTTTTCGCACTTGTGTTAGTGTTGAAAAACCACTTTTCGCACTTGTGTTGGTGCAGGAAACCACCTTTGCACTTGTATTAGTGTGGAAAAAACACTTTTTGCACTTGTGATAGTGTTGAAAAACCACTTTTTGCACTTGTGTTAGTGTTGAAAAATCACTTTTCGCACTTGTGTTGGTGCAGGAAACCACTTTTGCACTTGTATTAGTGTGGAAAAACCACTTTTCGCACGTGTGTTATTGTTGAAAAACCACTTTTCGCACTTGTGTTAGTGTTGAAAAACCACTTTTCGCACTTGTGTTAGTGTTGAAAAACCACTTTTCGCACTTGTGTTAGTGTTGAAAAACCACTTTTCGCACTTGTGTTAGTGTTGAAAAACCACTTTTCGCACTTGTGTTGGTGCAGGAAACCACTTTTGCACTTGTATTAGTGTGGAAAAAACACTTTTTGCACTTGTGATAGTGTTGAAAAACCACTTTTCACACTTGTGTTAGTGTTGAAAAACCACTTTTCGCACTTGTGTTAGTGTTGAAAAACCACTTTTCGCACTTGTGTTGGTGCACCAAACCACTTTTGCACTTGTATTAGTGTGGAAAAAACACTTTTTGCACTTGTGATAGTGTTGAAAAACCACTTTTCGCACTTGTGTTCGTGTTGAAAAACCACTTTTCGCACTTGTGTTAGTGTTGAAAACCCACTTTTCGCACTTGTGTTGGTGCAGGAAACCACTTTTGCACTTGTATTAGTGTGGAAAAAACACTTTTCGCAACTGTGTTCGTGTTGAAAAACCACTTTTCGCACTTGTGTTAGTGTTGAAAAAACACTTTTCGCACTTGTGTTGGTGCAGGAAACCACTTTTGCACTTGTATTAGTGTGGAAAAAACACTTTTTGCACTTGTGATAGTGTTGAAAAACCACTTTTCGCACTTGTGTTAGTGTTGAAAAACCACTTTTCGCACTTGTGTTGGTGTGGAAAAACCACTTTTCGCACGTGTGTTAGTGTTGAAAAATCACTTTTCGCACTTGTGTTGGTGCAGGAAACCACTTTTGCACTTGTATTAGTGTGGAAAAACCACTTTTCGCACTTGTTTTAGTGTTGAAAAACCACTTTTCGCACTTGTATTAGTGTGAAAAAACCACTTTTCGCACTTGTGTTAGTGTTGAAAAACCACTTTTCGCACTAGTGTTAGTGTTGAAAAACCACTTTTCGCACTTGTGTTAGTGTTGAAAAACCACTTTTCACACTTGTGTTGGTGCAGGAAACCACTTTTGCACTTGTATTAGTGTGGAAAAAACACTTTTTGCACTTGTGATAGTGTTGAAAAACGACTTTTCGCATTTGTATTAGTCTGGAAAAACCACTTTTCGCACTTGTGTTAGTGTTGAAAAACCACTTTTCGCACTTGTGTTGGTGCAGGAAACCACTTTTGCACTTGTATTAGTGTGTAAAAAACACTTTTTGCACTTGTGATAGTGTTGAAAAACCACTTTTCGCACTTGTGTTATTGTTGAAAAACCACTTTTCGCACTTGTGTTCGTGTTGAAAAACCACTTTTCGCACTTGTGTTGGTGCAGGAAACCACTTTTGCACTTGTATTAGTGTGGAAAAAACACTTTTTGCACTTGTGATAGTGTTGAAAAACCACTTTTCGCACTTGTGTTGGTGCAGGAAACCACTTTTGCACTTGTATTAGTGTGGAAAAAACACTTTTCGCACTTGTGTTAGTTTTGAAAAACCACTTTTCGCACTTGTGTTAGTGTTGAAAAACCACTTTTCGCACTTGTGTTGGTGCAGGAAACCACTTTTGCACTTGTATTAGTGTGGAAAAAACACTTTTCGCACTTGTGTTAGTTTTGAAAAACCACTTTTCGCACTTGTGATAGTGTTGAACAACCACTTTTCGCACTTGTGTTAGTGTTGAAAAATCACTTTTCGCACTTGTGTTGGTGCAGAAAACCACTTTTGCACTTGTATTAGTGTGGAAAAACCACTTTTCGCACTTGTGTTAGTGTTGAAAAACCACTTTTCGCACTTGTATTAGTGTGGAAAAACCACTTTTCGCACTTTTGTTAGTGTTGAAAAACCACTTTTCGCACTTGTGTTGATGCAGGAAACCACTTTTCGCACTTGTGTTGATGCAGGAAACCACTTTTGCTCTTGTATTAGTGTGGAAAAAACACTTTTTGCACTTGTGATAGTGTTGAAAAACCACTTTTCGCACTTGTGTTAGTGTTGAAAAACCACTTTTCGCACTTGTGTTGGTGCAGGAAACCACTTTTGCACTTGTATTAGTGTGGAAAAAACACTTTTTGCACTTGTGATAGTCTTGAAAAACCACTTTTCGCACTTGTGTTAGTGTTGAAAAACCACTTTTCGCACTTGTGTTAATGTTGAAAAACCACTTTTCGCACTTGTGTTATGCAGGAAACCACTTTTGCACTTGTATTAGTGTGGAAAAAACACTTTTTGCACTTGTGATAGTGTTGAAAAACCACTTTTCGCACTTGTGTTAGTGTTGAAAAACCACATTTCGCACTTGTGTTGGTGCAGGAAACCACTTTTGCACTTGTATTAGTGTGGAAAAACCACTTTTCGCACTTGTGTTAGTGTTGAAAAACCACTTTTCGCACTTGTGTTAGTGTTGAAAAACCACTTTTTGCACTTGTATTGGTGCAGGAAACCACTTTTGCACTTGTATTAGTGTGGAAAAAACGCTTTTTGCACTTGTGATAGTGTTGAAAAACCACTTTTCGCACTTGTGTTAGTGTTGAAAAACCACTTTCCGCACTTGTGTTGGTGCAGGAAACCACTTTTCCACTGTGTTAGTGTTGAAAAACCACTTTTTGCACTTGTATTGGTGCAGGAAACCACTTTTGCACTTGTATTAGTGTGGAAAAAACGCTTTTTGCACTTGTGATAGTGTTGAAAAACCACTTTTCGCACTTGTGTTAGTGTTGAAAAACCACTTTCCGCACTTGTGTTGGTGCAGGAAACCACTTTTCCACTTGTATTAGTGTGGAAAAACCACTTTTGCACGTGTGTTAGTGTTGAAAAACCACTTTTCGCACTTGTGTTCGTGTTGAAAAACCACTTTTCGCACTTGTGTTGGTGCAGGAAACCACTTTTGCACTTGTATTAGTGTGAAAAAACCACTTTTCGCACTTGTGTTAGTGTTGAAAAACCACTTTTCGCACTAGTGTTAGTGTTGAAAAACCACTTTTCGCACTTGTATTAGTGTGGAAAAAACACTTTTTGCACTTGTGATAGTGTTGAAAAACCACTTTTGCACTTGTATTAGTGTGGAAAAACCACTTTTCGCACGTGTGTTATTGTTGAAAAACCACTTTTCGCACTTGTGTTAGTGTTGAAAAACCACTTTTCGCACTTGTGTTGGTGCAGGAAACCACTTTTGCACTTGTGTATTAGTGTGGAAAAAACACTTTTTGCACTTGTGTTAGTGTTGAAAAATCACTTTTCGCACTTGTGTTGGTGCAGGAAACCACTTTTGCACTTGTATTAGTGTGGAAAAACCACTTTTCGCACTTGTTTTAGTGTTGAAAAACCACTTTTCGCACTTGTATTAGTGTGAAAAAACCACTTTTCGCACTTGTGTTAGTGTTGAAAAACCACTTTTCGCACTAGTGTTAGTGTTGAAAAACCACTTTTCGCACTTGTGTTAGTGTTGAAAAACCACTTTTCACACTTGTGTTGGTGCAGGAAACCACTTTTGCACTTGTATTAGTGTGGAAAAAAACACTTTTTGCACTTGTGATAGTGTTGAAAAACGACTTTTCGCATTTGTATTAGTCTGGAAAAACCACTTTTCGCACTTGTGTTAGTGTTGAAAAACCACTTTTCGCACTTGTGTTGGTGCAGGAAACCACTTTTGCACTTGTATTAGTGTGTAAAAAACACTTTTTGCACTTGTGATAGTGTTGAAAAACCACTTTTCGCACTTGTGTTATTGTTGAAAAACCACTTTTCGCACTTGTGTTCGTGTTGAAAAACCACTTTTCGCACTTGTGTTGGTGCAGGAAACCACTTTTGCACTTGTATTAGTGTGGAAAAAACACTTTTTGCACTTGTGATAGTGTTGAAAAACCACTTTTCGCACTTGTGTTGGTGCAGGAAACCACTTTTGCACTTGTATTAGTGTGGAAAAAACACTTTTCGCACTTGTGTTAGTTTTGAAAAACCACTTTTCGCACTTGTGTTAGTGTTGAAAAACCACTTTTCGCACTTGTGTTGGTGCAGGAAACCACTTTTGCACTTGTATTAGTGTGGAAAAAACACTTTTCGCACTTGTGTTAGTTTTGAAAAACCACTTTTCGCACTTGTGATAGTGTTGAACAACCACTTTTCGCACTTGTGTTAGTGTTGAAAAATCACTTTTCGCACTTGTGTTGGTGCAGAAAACCACTTTTGCACTTGTATTAGTGTGGAAAAACCACTTTTCGCACTTGTGTTAGTGTTGAAAAACCACTTTTCGCACTTGTATTAGTGTGGAAAAACCACTTTTCGCACTTTTGTTAGTGTTGAAAAACCACTTTTCGCACTTGTGTTGATGCAGGAAACCACTTTTCGCACTTGTGTTGATGCAGGAAACCACTTTTGCTCTTGTATTAGTGTGGAAAAAACACTTTTTGCACTTGTGATAGTGTTGAAAAACCACTTTTCGCACTTGTGTTAGTGTTGAAAAACCACTTTTCGCACTTGTGTTGGTGCAGGAAACCACTTTTGCACTTGTATTAGTGTGGAAAAAACACTTTTTGCACTTGTGATAGTCTTGAAAAACCACTTTTCGCACTTGTGTTAGTGTTGAAAAACCACTTTTCGCACTTGTGTTAATGTTGAAAAACCACTTTTCGCACTTGTGTTAGTGTTGAAAAACCACTTTTCGCACTTGTGTTAGTGTTGAAAAACCACTTTTTGCACTTGTATTGGTGCAGGAAACCACTTTTGCACTTGTATTAGTGTGGAAAAAACACTTTTTGCACTTGTGATAGTCTTGAAAAACCACTTTTCGCACTTGTGTTAGTGTTGAAAAACCACTTTTCGCACTTGTGTTAATGTTGAAAAACCACTTTTCGCACTTGTGTTAGTGTTGAAAAACCACTTTTCGCACTTGTGTTAGTGTTGAAAAACCACTTTTTGCACTTGTATTGGTGCAGGAAACCACTTTTGCACTTGTATTAGTGTGGAAAAAACGCTTTTTGCACTTGTGATAGTGTTGAAAAACCACTTTTCGCACTTATGTTAGTGTTGAAAAACCACTTTCCGCACTTGTGTTGGTGCAGGAAACCACTTTTCCACTTGTATTAGTGTGGAAAAACCACTTTTGCACGTGTGTTAGTGTTGAAAAACCACTTTTCGCACTTGTGTTCGTGTTGAAAAACCACTTTTCGCACTTGTGTTAGTGTTGAAAAACCACTTTTCGCACTTGTGTTAGTGTTGAAAAACCACTTTTCGCACTTGTGTTAGTGTTGAAAAACCACTTTTCGCACTTGTGTTAGTGTTGAAAAACCACTTTTCGCACTTGTGTTAGTGTTGAAAAACCACTTTTCGCACTTGTGTTGGTGCAGGAAACCACTTTTGCACTTGTATTTGTGTGGAAAAAACACTTTTCGCACTTGTGTTAGTGTTGAAAAACCACTTTTCGCACTTGTGTTAATGTTGAAAACCACTTTTCGCACTTGTGTTGGTGCAGGAAACCACTTTTGCACTTGTATTAGTGTGGAAAAAACACCTTTTGCACTTGTGATAGTGTTGAAAAACACTTTTCGCACTTGTGTTAGTGTTGAAAAGCCACTTTTCGCACTTGTGTTAGTGTTGAAAAACCACTTTTCGCACTTGTATTAGTGTGGAAAAACCACTTTTCGCACTTGTGTTAGTGTTGAAAAACCACTTTTCGCACTTGTGTTAGTGTTGAAAAACCACTTTTCGCACTTGTGTTAGTGTTGAAAAACCACTTTTCGCACTTGTGTTGGTGCAGGAAACCACTTTTGCACTTGTATTAGTGTGGAAAAACCACTTTTCGCACTTGTGTTAGTGTTGAAAAACCACTTTTCGCACTTGTGTTAGTGTTGAAAAACCACTTTTCGCACTTGTGTTGGTGCAGGAAACCACTTTTGCACTTGTATTAGTGTGGAAAAAACACTTTTCGCACTTGTGTTAGTGTTGAAAAACCACTTTTCGCACTTGTGTTAGTGTTGAAAAACCACTTTTCGCACTTGTGTTGGTGCAGGAAACCACTTTTGCACTTGTATTAGTGTTGAAAAACCACTTTTCGCACTTGTGTTAGTGTTGAAAAACCACTTTTCGCACTTGTGTTAGTGTGGAAAAACCACTTTTCGCACTTGTGTTAGTGTTGAAAAACCACTTTTCGCACTTGTGTTAGTGTTGAAAAATCACTTTTCGCACTTGTGTTAGTGTTGAAAAACCACTTTTCGCACTTGTGTTGGTGCAGGAAACCACTTTTGCACTTGTATTACTGTGGAAAAAACACTTTTTGCAGTTGTGATAGTGTTGAAAAACCACTCTTCGCACTTGTGTTAGTGTTGAAAAACCACTTCTCGCACTTGTGTTGGTGCAGGAAACCACTTTTGCACTTGTATTAGTGTGGAAAAAACACTTTTTGCACTTGTGATAGTGTTGAAAAACCACTTTTCGCACTTGTGTTAGTGTTGAAAAACCACTTTTTGCACTTGTGTTAATGTTTAAAAACCACTTTTCGCACTTGTGTTGGTGCAGGAAACCACTTTTGCACTTGTATTACTGTGGAAAAAACACATTTTGCACTTGTGATAGTGTTGAAAAACCACTTTTCGCACTTGTGTTGGTGCAGGAAACCTCTTTTGCACTTGTATTAGTGTGGAAAAAATACTTTTCGCACTTGTGTTAGTGTTGAAAAACCACTTTTCACACTTGTGTTGGTGCAGGAAACCACTTTTGCACTTGTATTAGTGTGGAAAAAACACTTTTTGCACTTGTGATAGTGTTGAAAAACGACTTTTCGCATTTGTATTAGTCTGGAAAAACCACTTTTCGCACTTGTGTTAGTGTTGAAAAACCACTTTTCGCACTTGTGTTGGTGCAGGAAACCACTTTTGCACTTGTATTAGTGTGTAAAAAACACTTTTTGCACTTGTGATAGTGTTGAAAAACCACTTTTCGCACTTGTGTTATTGTTGAAAAACCACTTTTCGCACTTGTGTTCGTGTTGAAAAACCACTTTTCGCACTTGTGTTGGTGCAGGAAACCACTTTTGCACTTGTATTAGTGTGGAAAAAACACTTTTTGCACTTGTGATAGTGTTGAAAAACCACTTTTCGCACTTGTGTTGGTGCAGGAAACCACTTTTGCACTTGTATTAGTGTGGAAAAAACACTTTTCGCACTTGTGTTAGTTTTGAAAAACCACTTTTCGCACTTGTGTTAGTGTTGAAAAACCACTTTTCGCACTTGTGTTGGTGCAGGAAACCACTTTTGCACTTGTATTAGTGTGGAAAAAACACTTTTCGCACTTGTGTTAGTTTTGAAAAACCACTTTTCGCACTTGTGATAGTGTTGAACAACCACTTTTCGCACTTGTGTTAGTGTTGAAAAATCACTTTTCGCACTTGTGTTGGTGCAGAAAACCACTTTTGCACTTGTATTAGTGTGGAAAAACCACTTTTCGCACTTGTGTTAGTGTTGAAAAACCACTTTTCGCACTTGTATTAGTGTGGAAAAACCACTTTTCGTACTTTTGTTAGTGTTGAAAAACCACTTTTCGCACTTGTGTTGATGCAGGAAACCACTTTTCGCACTTGTGTTGATGCAGGAAACCACTTTTGCTCTTGTATTAGTGTGGAAAAAACACTTTTTGCACTTGTGATAGTGTTGAAAAACCACTTTTCGCACTTGTGTTAGTGTTGAAAAACCACTTTTCGCACTTGTGTTGGTGCAGGAAACCACTTTTGCACTTGTATTAGTGTGGAAAAAACACTTTTTGCACTTGTGATAGTCTTGAAAAACCACTTTTCGCACTTGTGTTAGTGTTGAAAAACCACTTTTCGCACTTGTGTTAATGTTGAAAAACCACTTTTCGCACTTGTGTTAGTGTTGAAAAACCACTTTTCGCACTTGTGTTAGTGTTGAAAAACCACTTTTTGCACTTGTATTGGTGCAGGAAACCACTTTTGCACTTGTATTAGTGTGGAAAAAACACTTTTTGCACTTGTGATAGTCTTGAAAAACCACTTTTCGCACTTGTGTTAGTGTTGAAAAACCACTTTTCGCACTTGTGTTAATGTTGAAAAACCACTTTTCGCACTTGTGTTAGTGTTGAAAAACCACTTTTCGCACTTGTGTTAGTGTTGAAAAACCACTTTTTGCACTTGTATTGGTGCAGGAAACCACTTTTGCACTTGTATTAGTGTGGAAAAAACGCTTTTTGCACTTGTGATAGTGTTGAAAAACCACTTTTCGCACTTGTGTTAGTGTTGAAAAACCACTTTCCGCACTTGTGTTGGTGCAGGAAACCACTTTTCCACTTGTATTAGTGTGGAAAAACCACTTTTGCACGTGTGTTAGTGTTGAAAAACCACTTTTCGCACTTGTGTTCGTGTTGAAAAACCACTTTTCGCACTTGTGTTAGTGTTGAAAAACCACTTTTCGCACTTGTGTTAGTGTTGAAAAACCACTTTTCGCACTTGTGTTAGTGTTGAAAAACCACTTTTCGCACTTGTGTTAGTGTTGAAAAACCACTTTTCGCACTTGTGTTAGTGTTGAAAAACCACTTTTCGCACTTGTGTTAGTGTTGAAAAACCACTTTTCGCACTTGTGTTAGTGTTGAAAAACCACTTTTCGCACTTGTGTTAGTGTGGAAAAACCACTTTTCGCACTTGTGTTAGTGTTGAAAAACCACTTTTCGCACTTGTGTTAGTGTTGAAAAACCACTTTTCGCACTTGTGTTAGTGTTGAAAAACCACTTTTCGCACTTGTGTTGGTGCAGGAAACCACTTTTGCACTTGTATTAGTGTGGAAAAACCACTTTTCGCACTTGTGTTAGTGTTGAAAAACCACTTTTCGCACTTGTGTTAGTGTTGAAAAACCACTTTTCGCACTTGTGTTGGTGCAGGAAACCACTTTTGCACTTGTATTAGTGTGGAAAAAACACTTTTCGCACTTGTGTTAGTGTTGAAAAACCACTTTTCGCACTTGTGTTAGTGTTGAAAAACCACTTTTCGCACTTGTGTTAGTGTTGAAAAACCACTTTTCGCACTTGTGTTAGTGTTGAAAAACCACTTTTCGCACTTGTGTTAGTGTTGAAAAACCACTTTTCGCACTTGTGTTAGTGTGGAAAAACCACTTTTCGCACTTGTGTTATTGTTGAAAAACCACTTTTCGCACTTGTGTTAGTGTTGAAAAATCACTTTTCGCACTTGTGTTAGTGTTGAAAAACCACTTTTGCACTTGTATTAGTGTGGAAAAAACACTTTTTGCACTTGTGATAGTGTTGAAAAACCACTTTTCGCACTTGTGTTAGTGTTGAAAAACCACTTTTTGCACTTGTGTTAATGTTTAAAAACCACTTTTCGCACTTGTGTTGGTGCAGGAAACCACTTTTGCACTTGTATTACTGTGGAAAAAACACATTTTGCACTTGTGATAGTGTTGAAAAACCACTTTTCGCACTTGTGTTGGTGCAGGAAACCTCTTTTGCACTTGTATTAGTGTGGAAAAAATACTTTTCGCACTTGTGTTAGTGTTGAAAAACCACTTTTCACACTTGTGTTGGTGCAGGAAACCACTTTTGCACTTGTATTAGTGTGGAAAAAACACTTTTTGCACTTGTGATAGTGTTGAAAAACCACTTTTCGCACTTGTGTTAGTGTTGAAAAACCACTTTTCGCACTTGTGTTGGTGCAGGAAACCACTTTTGCACTTGTATTAGTGTGGAAAAACCACTTTTCGCACTCGTGTTAGTGTTGAAAAACCACTTTTCGCACTTGTGTTGGTGCAGGAAACCACTTTTGCACTTGTATTAGTGCGGAAAAAACACTTTTCGCACTTGTGTTAGTGTTGAAAAACCACTTTTCGCACTTGTATTAGTGTGGAAAAAACACTTTTCGCACTTGTGTTTGTGTTGAAAAACCACTTTTCGCACTTGTATTAGTGTGGAAAACCACTTTTCGCACTTTTGTTAGTGTTGAAAAACCACTTTTCGCACTTGTGTTAGTGTTGAAAAACCACTTTTCGCACTTGTGTTGGTGCAGGAAACCACTTTTGCACTTGTATTACTGTGGAAAAAACACTTTTTGCACTTGTAATAGTGTTGAAAAACCACTTTTCGCACTTGTGTTAGTGTTGAAAAACCACTTTTCGCACTTGTGTTGGTGCAGGAAACCACTTTTGCACTTGTATTAGTGTGGAAAAAACACTTTTTGCACTTGTGTTCATGTTTAAAAACCACTTTTCGCACTTGTGTTGGTGCAGGAAACCACTTTTGCACTTGTGTTAGTGTTGAAAAACCACTTTTCGCACTTGTGTTCATGTTTAAAAACCACTTTTCGCACTTGTGTTGGTGCAGGAAACAACTTTTCACACTTGTGTTTGTGCAGGAAACCACTTTTGCACTTATATTAGTGTGGAAAAACCACTTTTCGCACTTGTATTAGTGTTGAAAAACCACTTTTCGCACTTGTGTTAGTGTTGAAAAACCACTTTTCGCACTTGTGTTGGTGCAGGAAATCACTTTTGCACTTGTATTAGTGTGGAAAAAACACTTTTTGCACTTGTGATAGTGTTGAAAAACCACTTTTCGCACTTGTGTTGGTGCAGGAAACCACTTTTGCACTTGTATTAGTGTGGAAAAACCACTTTTTGCACTTGTGTTAGTGTTGAAAAACCACTTTTCGCACTTGTGTTGGTGCAGGAAACCACTTTTGCACTTGTATTAGTGTGGAAAAACCACTTTTCGCACTTGTGTTAGTGTTGAAAAACCACTTTTCGCACTTGTGTTGGTGCAGGAAACCACTTTTGCACTTGTATTAGTGTGGAAAAAACACTTTTCGCACTTGTGTTAGTGTTGAAAAAACACTTTTCGCACTTGTGTTAGTGTTGAAAAACCACTTTTCGCACTTGTGTTGGTGCAGGAAACCACTTTTGCACTTGTATTAGTGTGGAAAAAACACTTGTCGCACTTGTGTTAGTGTTGAAAATCCACTTTTCGCACTTATGTTAGTGTTGAAAAACCACTTTTCGCACTTGTGTTGGTGCAGGAAACCACTTTTGCACTTGTATTAGTGTGGAAAAAACACCTTTTGCACTTGTGATAGTGTTGAAAAACACTTTTCGCACTTGTGTTAGTGTTGAAAAACCACTTTTTGCACTTGTATTGGTGCAGGAAACCACTTTTGCACTTGTATTAGTGTGGAAAAAACGCTTTTTGCACTTGTGATAGTGTTGAAAAACCACTTTTCGCACTTGTGTTAGTGTTGAAAAACCACTTTCCGCACTTGTGTTGGTGCAGGAAACCACTTTTCCACTTGTATTATTGTGGAAAAACCACTTTTGCACGTGTGTTAGTGTTGAAAAACCACTTTTCGCACTTGTGTTAGTGTTGAAAAACCACTTTTCGCACTTGTGTTGGTGCAGGAAACCACTTTTGCACTTGTATTATTGTGGAAAAAACCACTTTTCGCACTTGTGTTAGTGTTGAAAAACCACTTTTTGCACTTGTGTTAGTGTTGAAAAACCACTTTTCGCACTTGTGTTGGTGCAGGAAACCACTTTTGCACTTGTATTAGTTGGAAAAAAACACTTTTCGCACTTGTGTTAGTGTTGAAAAACCACTTTTCGCACTTGTGTTAGTGTTGAAAAACCACTTTTCGCACGTGTTGGTGCAGGAAACCACTTTTGCACTTGTATTAGTGTGGAAAAAACACTTTTTGCACTTGTGATAGTGTTGAAAAACCACTTTTTGCACTTGTGTTAGTGTTGAAAAACCACTTTTCGCACTTGTGTTGGTGCAGGAAACCACTTTTGCACTTGTATTAGTGTGGAAAAAACACTTTTTGCACTTGTGTTCATGTTTAAAAACCACTTTTCGCACTTGTGTTGGTGCAGGAAACAACTTTTCACACTTGTGTTTGTGCAGGAAACCACTTTTGCACTTATATTAGTGTGGAAAAACCACTTTTCGCACTTGTGTTAGTGTTGAAAAACCACTTTTCGCACTTGTGTTAGTGTTGAAAAACCACTTTTCGCACTTGTGTTGGTGCAGGAAATCACTTTTGCACTTGTATTAGTGTGGAAAAAACACTTTTTGCACTTGTGATAGTGTTGAAAAACCACTTTTCGCACTTGTGTTGGTGCAGGAAACCACTTTTGCACTTGTATTAGTGTGGAAAAACCACTTTTCACACTTGTGTTAGTGTTGAAAAACCACTTTTCGCACTTGTGTTGGTGCAGGAAACCACTTTTGCACTTGTATTAGTGTGGAAAAACCACTTTTCGCACTTGTGTTAGTGTTGAAAAACCACTTTTCGCACTTGTGTTGGTGCAGGAAACCACTTTTGCACTTGTATTAGTGTGGAAAAAACACTTTTCGCACTTGTGTTAGTGTTGAAAAAACACTTTTCGCACTTGTGTTAGTGTTGAAAAACCACTTTTCGCACTTGTGTTGGTGCAGGAAACCACTTTTGCACTTGTATTAGTGTGGAAAAAACACTTGTCGCACTTGTGTTAGTGTTGAAAAACCACTTTTCGCACTTATGTTAGTGTTGAAAAACCACTTTTCGCACTTGTGTTGGTGCAGGAAACCACTTTTGCACTTGTATTAGTGTGGAAAAAACACCTTTTGCACTTGTGATAGTGTTGAAAAACACTTTTCGCACTTGTGTTAGTGTTGAAAAACCACTTTTTGCACTTGTATTGGTGCAGGAAACCACTTTTGCACTTGTATTAGTGTGGAAAAAACGCTTTTTGCACTTGTGATAGTGTTGAAAAACCACTTTTCGCACTTGTGTTAGTGTTGAAAAACCACTTTCCGCACTTGTGTTGGTGCAGGAAACCACTTTTCCACTTGTATTAGTGTGGAAAAACCACTTTTGCACGTGTGTTAGTGTTGAAAAACCACTTTTCGCACTTGTGTTAGTGTTGAAAAACCACTTTTCGCACTTGTGTTGGTGCAGGAAACCACTTTTGCACTTGTATTAGTGTGGAAAAAACCACTTTTCGCATTTGTGTTAGTGTTGAAAAACCACTTTTCGCACTTGTGTTAGTGTTGAAAAACCACTTTTCGCACTTGTGTTGGTGCAGGAAACCACTTTTGCACTTGTATTAGTTGGAAAAAAACACTTTTCGCACTTGTGTTAGTGTTGAAAAACCACTTTTCGCACTTGTGTTAGTGTTGAAAAACCACTTTTCGCACGTGTTGGTGCAGGAAACCACTTTTGCACTTGTATTAGTGTGGAAAAAACACTTTTTGCACTTGTGATAGTGTTGAAAAACCACTTTTTGCACTTGTGTTAGTGTTGAAAAACCACTTTTCGCACTTGTGTTGGTGCAGGAAACCACTTTTGCATTTGTATTATTGTGGAAAAAACACTTTTTGCACTTGTGATAGTGTTGAAAAACTACTTTTCGCACTTGTTTTGGTGTTGAAAAACCACTTTTCGCACTTGTGTTAGTGTTGAAAAACCACTTTTCGCACTTGTGTTAGTGTTGAAAAACCACTTTTCGCACTTGTGTTAGTGTTGAAAAACCACTTTTCGCACTTGTGTTGGTGCAGGAAACCACTTTTGCACTTGTATTAGTGTGGAAAAAACACTTTTTGCACTTGTGATAGTGCAGGAAACCACTTTTGCACTTGTATTAGTGTGGAAAAAACACTTTTTGCACTTGTATTAGTGTTGAAAAACCACTTTTCGCACTTGTGTTGGTGCAGGAAACCACTTTTGCACTTGTATTAGTGTGGAAAAAACACTTTTTGCACTTGTGATAGTGTTGAAAAACCACTTTTCGCACTTGTGTTGGTGCAGGAAACCACTTTTGCACTTGTGATAGTGTTGAAAAACCACTTTTCGCACTTGTGTTAGTGTTGAAAAACCACATTTCGCACTTGTGTTGGTGCAGGAAACCACTTTTGCACTTGTATTAGTGTGGAAAAACCACTTTTCGCACTTATGTTAGTGTTGAAAAACCACTTTTCGCACTTGTGTTAGTGTTGAAAAACCACTTTTTGCACTTGTATTGGTGCAGGAAACCACTTTTGCACTTGTATTAGTGTGGAAAAAACGCTTTTTGCACTTGTGATAGTGTTGAAAAACCACTTTTCGCACTTGTGTTAGTGTTGAAAAACCACTTTCCGCACTTGTGTTGGTGCAGGAAACCACTTTTCCACTTGTATTAGTGTGGAAAAACCACTTTTGCACGTGTGTTAGTGTTGAAAAACCACTTTTCGCACTTGTGTTAGTGTTGAAAAACCACTTTTCGCACTTGTGTTGGTGCAGGAAACCACTTTTGCACTTGTATTAGTGTGGAAAAAACACTTTTCGCACTTGTGTTAGTGTTGAAAAACCACTTTTCGCACTTGTGTTAGTGTTGAAAAACCACTTTTCGCACTTGTGTTAGTGTTGAAAAACCACTTTTCGCACTTGTGTTAGTGTTGAAAAACCACTTTTCGCACTTGTGTTAGTGTTGAAAAACCACTTTTCGCACTTGTGTTAGTGTTGAAAAACCACTTTTCGCACTTGTATTAGTGTGGAAAAACCACTTTTCGCACTTGTGTTAGTGTTGAAAAACCACTTTTCGCACTTGTGTTAGTGTTGAAAAACCACTTTTCGCACTTGTGTTAGTGTTGAAAAACCACTTTTCGCACTTGTGTTGGTGCAGGAAACCACTTTTGCACTTGTATTAGTGTGGAAAAAACACTTTTCGCACTTGTGTTAGTGTTGAAAAACCACTTTTCGCACTTGTGTTAGTGTTGAAAAACCACTTTTCGCACTTGTGTTAGTGTTGAAAAACCACTTTTCGCACTTGTGTTAGTGTTGAAAAACCACTTTTCGCACTTGTGTTGGTGCAGGAAACCACTTTTGCACTTGTATTAGTGTGGAAAAAACACTTTTCGCACTTGTGTTAGTGTTGAAAAACCACTTTTCGCACTTGTGTTAGTGTTGAAAAACCACTTTTCGCACTTGTGTTAGTGTTGAAAAACCACTTTTCGCACTTGTGTTAGTGTTGAAAAACCACTTTTCGCACTTGTGTTAGTGTGGAAAAACCACTTTTCGCACTTGTGTTAGTGTTGAAAAACCACTTTTCGCACTTGTGTTAGTGTTGAAAAACCACTTTTCGCACTTGTGTTAGTGTTGAAAAACCACTTTTCGCACTTGTGTTAGTGTTGAAAAACCACTTTTCGCACTTGTGTTGGTGCAGGAAACCACTTTTGCACTTGTATTACTGTGGAAAAAACACTTTTTGCAGTTGTGATAGTGTTGAAAAACCACTCTTCGCACTTGTGTTAGTGTTGAAAAACCACTTCTCGCACTTGTGTTGGTGCAGGAAACCACTTTTGCACTTGTATTAGTGTGGAAAAAACACTTTTTGCACTTGTGATAGTGTTGAAAAACCACTTTTCGCACTTGTGTTAGTGTTGAAAAACCACTTTTTGCACTTGTGTTAATGTTTAAAAACCACTTTTCGCACTTGTGTTGGTGCAGGAAACCACTTTTGCACTTGTATTACTGTGGAAAAAACACATTTTGCACTTGTGATAGTGTTGAAAAACCACTTTTCGCACTTGTGTTGGTGCAGGAAACCTCTTTTGCACTTGTATTAGTGTGGAAAAAATACTTTTCGCACTTGTGTTAGTGTTGAAAAACCACTTTTCACACTTGTGTTGGTGCAGGAAACCACTTTTGCACTTGTATTAGTGTGGAAAAAACACTTTTTGCACTTGTGATAGTGTTGAAAAACCACTTTTCGCACTTGTGTTAGTGTTGAAAAACCACTTTTCGCACTTGTGTTGGTGCAGGAAACCACTTTTGCACTTGTATTAGTGTGGAAAAACCACTTTTCGCACTCGTGTTAGTGTTGAAAAACCACTTTTCGCACTTGTGTTGGTGCAGGAAACCACTTTTGCACTTGTATTAGTGCGGAAAAAACACTTTTCGCACTTGTGTTAGTGTTGAAAAACCACTTTTCGCACTTGTATTAGTGTGGAAAAAACACTTTTCGCACTTGTGTTAGTGTTGAAAAACCATTTTTCGCACTTGTGTTAGTGTTGAAAAACCACTTTTCGCACTTGTGTTGGTGCAGGAAACCACTTTTGCACTTGTATTACTGTGGAAAAAACACTTTTTGCACTTGTAATAGTGTTGAAAAACCACTTTTCGCACTTGTGTTAGTGTTGAAAAACCACTTTTCGCACTTGTGTTGGTGCAGGAAACCACTTTTGCACTTGTGTTAGTGTGGAAAAAACACTTTTTGCACTTGTGTTCATGTTTAAAAACCACTTTTCGCACTTGTGTTGGTGCAGGAAACCACTTTTGCACTTGTGTTAGTGTTGAAAAACCACTTTTCGCACTTGTGTTCATGTTTAAAAACCACTTTTCGCACTTGTGTTGGTGCAGGAAACAACTTTTCACACTTGTGTTTGTGCAGGAAACCACTTTTGCACTTATATTAGTGTGGAAAAACCACTTTTCGCACTTGTGTTAGTGTTGAAAAACCACTTTTCGCACTTGTGTTAGTGTTGAAAAACCACTTTCCGCACTTGTGTTGGTGCAGGAAACCACTTTTCCACTTGTATTAGTGTGGAAAAACCACTTTTGCACGTGTGTTAGTGTTGAAAAACCACTTTTCGCACTTGTGTTAGTGTTGAAAAACCACTTTTCGCACTTGTGTTGGTGCAGGAAACCACTTTTGCACTTGTATTAGTGTGGAAAAAACACTTTTCGCACTTGTGTTAGTGTTGAAAAACCACTTTTCGCACTTGTGTTAGTGTTGAAAAACCACTTTTCGCACTTGTGTTAGTGTTGAAAAACCACTTTTCGCACTTGTGTTAGTGTTGAAAAACCACTTTTCGCACTTGTGTTAGTGTTGAAAAACCACTTTTCGCACTTGTGTTAGTGTTGAAAAACCACTTTTCGCACTTGTATTAGTGTGGAAAAACCACTTTTCGCACTTGTGTTAGTGTTGAAAAACCACTTTTCGCACTTGTGTTAGTGTTGAAAAACCACTTTTCGCACTTGTGTTAGTGTTGAAAAACCACTTTTCGCACTTGTGTTGGTGCAGGAAACCACTTTTGCACTTGTATTAGTGTGGAAAAAACACTTTTCGCACTTGTGTTAGTGTTGAAAAACCACTTTTCGCACTTGTGTTAGTGTTGAAAAACCACTTTTCGCACTTGTGTTAGTGTTGAAAAACCACTTTTCGCACTTGTGTTAGTGTTGAAAAACCACTTTTCGCACTTGTGTTGGTGCAGGAAACCACTTTTGCACTTGTATTAGTGTGGAAAAAACACTTTTCGCACTTGTGTTAGTGTTGAAAAACCACTTTTCGCACTTGTGTTAGTGTTGAAAAACCACTTTTCGCACTTGTGTTAGTGTTGAAAAACCACTTTTCGCACTTGTGTTAGTGTTGAAAAACCACTTTTCGCACTTGTGTTAGTGTGGAAAAACCACTTTTCGCACTTGTGTTAGTGTTGAAAAACCACTTTTCGCACTTGTGTTAGTGTTGAAAAACCACTTTTCGCACTTGTGTTAGTGTTGAAAAACCACTTTTCGCACTTGTGTTAGTGTTGAAAAACCACTTTTCGCACTTGTGTTGGTGCAGGAAACCACTTTTGCACTTGTATTACTGTGGAAAAAACACTTTTTGCAGTTGTGATAGTGTTGAAAAACCACTCTTCGCACTTGTGTTAGTGTTGAAAAACCACTTCTCGCACTTGTGTTGGTGCAGGAAACCACTTTTGCACTTGTATTAGTGTGGAAAAAACACTTTTTGCACTTGTGATAGTGTTGAAAAACCACTTTTCGCACTTGTGTTAGTGTTGAAAAACCACTTTTTGCACTTGTGTTAATGTTTAAAAACCACTTTTCGCACTTGTGTTGGTGCAGGAAACCACTTTTGCACTTGTATTACTGTGGAAAAAACACATTTTGCACTTGTGATAGTGTTGAAAAACCACTTTTCGCACTTGTGTTGGTGCAGGAAACCTCTTTTGCACTTGTATTAGTGTGGAAAAAATACTTTTCGCACTTGTGTTAGTGTTGAAAAACCACTTTTCACACTTGTGTTGGTGCAGGAAACCACTTTTGCACTTGTATTAGTGTGGAAAAAACACTTTTTGCACTTGTGATAGTGTTGAAAAACCACTTTTCGCACTTGTGTTAGTGTTGAAAAACCACTTTTCGCACTTGTGTTGGTGCAGGAAACCACTTTTGCACTTGTATTAGTGTGGAAAAACCACTTTTCGCACTCGTGTTAGTGTTGAAAAACCACTTTTCGCACTTGTGTTGGTGCAGGAAACCACTTTTGCACTTGTATTAGTGCGGAAAAAACACTTTTCGCACTTGTGTTAGTGTTGAAAAACCACTTTTCGCACTTGTATTAGTGTGGAAAAAACACTTTTGGCACTTGTGTTAGTGTTGAAAAACCATTTTTCGCACTTGTGTTAGTGTTGAAAAACCACTTTTCGCACTTGTGTTGGTGCAGGAAACCACTTTTGCACTTGTATTACTGTGGAAAAAACACTTTTTGCACTTGTAATAGTGTTGAAAAACCACTTTTCGCACTTGTGTTAGTGTTGAAAAACCACTTTTCGCACTTGTGTTGGTGCAGGAAACCACTTTTGCACTTGTGTTAGTGTGGAAAAAACACTTTTTGCACTTGTGTTCATGTTTAAAAACCACTTTTCGCACTTGTGTTGGTGCAGGAAACCACTTTTGCACTTGTGTTAGTGTTGAAAAACCACTTTTCGCACTTGTGTTCATGTTTAAAAACCACTTTTCGCACTTGTGTTGGTGCAGGAAACAACTTTTCACACTTGTGTTTGTGCAGGAAACCACTTTTGCACTTATATTAGTGTGGAAAAACCACTTTTCGCACTTATGTTAGTGTTGAAAAACCACTTTTCGCACTTGTGTTAGTGTTGAAAAACCACTTTTCGTACTTGTGTTGGTGCAGGAAATCACTTTTGCACTTGTATTAGTGTGGAAAAAACACTTTTTGCACTTGTGATAGTGTTGAAAAACCACTTTTCGCACTGGTGTTGGTGCAGGAAACCACTTTTGCACTTGTATTAGTGTGGAAAAACCACTTTTTGCACTTGTGTTAGTGTTGAAAAACCACTTTTCGCACTTGTGTTGGTGCAGGAAACCACTTTTGCACTTGTATTAGTGTGGAAAAACCACTTTTCGCACTTATGTTAGTGTTGAAAAACCACTTTTCGCACTTGTGTTGGTGCAGGAAACCACTTTTGCACTTGTATTAGTGTGGAAAAAACACTTGTCGCACTTGTGTTAGTGTTGAAAAAACACTTTTCGCACTTATGTTAGTGTTGAAAAACCACTTTTCGCACTTGTGTTGGTGCAGGAAACCACTTTTGCACTTGTATTAGTGTGGAAAAAACACCTTTTGCACTTGTGATAGTGTTGAAAAACACTTTTCGCACTTGTGTTAGTGTTGAAAAACCACTTTTTGCACTTGTATTGGTGCAGGAAACCACTTTTGCACTTGTATTAGTGTGGAAAAAACGCTTTTTGCACTTGTGATAGTGTTGAAAAACCACTTTTCGCACTTGTGTTAGTGTTGAAAAACCACTTTCCGCACTTGTGTTGGTGCAGGAAACCACTTTTCCACTTGTATTAGTGTGGAAAAACCACTTTTGCACGTGTGTTAGTGTTGAAAAACCACTTTTCGCACTTGTGTTAGTGTTGAAAAACCACTTTTCGCACTTGTGTTGGTGCAGGAAACCACTTTTGCACTTGTATTAGTGTGTAAAAAACCACTTTTCGCACTTGTGTTAGTGTTGAAAAACCACTTTTCGCACTTGTGTTAGTGTTGAAAAACCACCTCTCGCACTTGTGTTGGTGCAGGAAACCACTTTTGCACTTGTATTAGTGTGGAAAAAACACTTTTTGCACTTGTGATAGTGTTGAAAAACCACTTTTCGCACTTGTGTTAGTGTTGAAAAACCACTTTTTGCACTTGTGTTAATGTTTAAAAACCACTTTTCGCACTTGTGTTGGTGCAGGAAACCACTTTTGCACTTGTATTACTGTGGAAAAAACACATTTTGCACTTGTGATAGTGTTGAAAAACCACTTTTCGCACTTGTGTTGGTGCAGGAAACCTCTTTTGCACTTGTATTAGTGTGGAAAAAATACTTTTCGCACTTGTGTTAGTGTTGAAAAACCACTTTTCACACTTGTGTTGGTGCAGGAAACCACTTTTGCACTTGTATTAGTGTGGAAAAAACACTTTTTGCACTTGTGATAGTGTTGAAAAACCACTTTTCGCACTTGTGTTAGTGTTGAAAAACCACTTTTCGCACTTGTGTTGGTGCAGGAAACCACTTTTGCACTTGTATTAGTGTGGAAAAACCACTTTTCGCACTCGTGTTAGTGTTGAAAAACCACTTTTCGCACTTGTGTTGGTGCAGGAAACCACTTTTGCACTTGTATTAGTGCGGAAAAAACACTTTTCGCACTTGTGTTAGTGTTGAAAAACCACTTTTCGCACTTGTATTAGTGTGGAAAAAACACTTTTCGCACTTGTGTTAGTGTTGAAAAACCATTTTTCGCACTTGTGTTGGTGCAGGAAACCACTTTTGCACTTGTATTACTGTGGAAAAAACACTTTTCGCACTTGTGTTAGTGTTGAAAAACCACTTTTCGCACTTGTATTAGTGTGGAAAAAACACTTTTCGCACTTGTGTTAGTGTTGAAAAACCACTTTTCGCACTTGTGTTGGTGCAGGAAACCACTTTTGCACTTGTATTACTGTGGAAAAAACACTTTTTGCACTTGTAATAGTGTTGAAAAACCACTTTTCGCACTTGTGTTAGTGTTGAAAAACCACTTTTCGCACTTGTGTTGGTGCAGGAAACCACTTTTGCACTTGTGTTAGTGTGGAAAAAACACTTTTTGCACTTGTGTTCATGTTTAAAAACCACTTTTCGCACTTGTGTTGGTGCAGGAAACCACTTTTGCACTTGTGTTAGTGTTGAAAAACCACTTTTCGCACTTGTGTTCATGTTTAAAAACCACTTTTCGCACTTGTGTTGGTGCAGGAAACAACTTTTCACACTTGTGTTTGTGCAGGAAACCACTTTTGCACTTATATTAGTGTGGAAAAACCACTTTTCGCACTTGTGTTAGTGTTGAAAAACCACTTTTCGCACTTGTGTTAGTGTTGAAAAACCACTTTTCGTACTTGTGTTGGTGCAGGAAATCACTTTTGCACTTGTATTAGTGTGGAAAAAACACTTTTTGCACTTGTGATAGTGTTGAAAAACCACTTTTCGCACTGGTGTTGGTGCAGGAAACCACTTTTGCACTTGTATTAGTGTGGAAAAACCACTTTTCGCACTTGTGTTAGTGTTGAAAAACCACTTTTCGCACTTGTGTTGGTGCAGGAAACCACTTTTGCACTTGTATTAGTGTGGAAAAACCACTTTTCGCACTTATGTTAGTGTTGAAAAACCACTTTTCACACTTGTGTTGGTGCAGGAAACCACTTTTGCACTTGTATTAGTGTGGAAAAAACACTTGTCGCACTTGTGTTAGTGTTGAAAAAACACTTTTCGCACTTATGTTAGTGTTGAAAAACCACTTTTCGCACTTGTGTTGGTGCAGGAAACCACTTTTGCACTTGTATTAGTGTGGAAAAAACACCTTTTGCACTTGTGATAGTGTTGAAAAACACTTTTCGCACTTGTGTTAGTGTTGAAAAACCACTTTTTGCACTTGTATTGGTGCAGGAAACCACTTTTGCACTTGTATTAGTGTGGAAAAAACGCTTTTTGCACTTGTGATAGTGTTGAAAAACCACGTTTCGCACTTGTGTTAGTGTTGAAAAACCACTTTCCGCACTTGTGTTGGTGCAGGAAACCACTTTTCCACTTGTATTAGTGTGGAAAAACCACTTTTGCACGTGTGTTAGTGTTGAAAAACCACTTTTCGCACTTGTGTTAGTGTTGAAAAACCACTTTTCGCACTTGTGTTGGTGCAGGAAACCACTTTTGCACTTGTATTAGTGTGGAAAAAACCACTTTTCGCACTTGTGTTAGTGTTGAAAAACCACTTTTCGCACTTGTGTTAGTGTTGAAAAACCACTTTTCGCACTTGTGTTGGTGCAGGAAACCACTTTTGCACTTGTATTAGTTGGAAAAAAACACTTTTCGCACTTGTGTTAGTGTTGAAAAACCACTTTTCGCACTTGTGTTAGTGTTGAAAAACCACTTTTCGCACGTGTTGGTGCAGGAAACCACTTTTGCACTTGTATTAGTGTGGAAAAAACACTTTTTGCACTTGTGATAGTGTTGAAAAACCACTTTTTGCACTTGTGTTAGTGTTGAAAAACCACTTTTCGCACTTGTGTTGGTGCAGGAATCCACTTTTGCATTTGTATTAGTGTGGAAAAAACACTTTTTGCACTTGTGATAGTGTTGAAAAACTACTTTTCGCACTTGTTTTGGTGTTGAAAAACCACTTTTCGCACTTGTGTTAGTGTTGAAAAACCACTTTTCGCACTTGTGTTAGTGTTGAAAAACCACTTTTCGCACTTGTGTTAGTGTTGAAAAACCACTTTTCGCACTTGTGTTGGTGCAGGAAACCACTTTTGCACTTGTATTAGTGTGGAAAAAACACTTTTTGCACTTGTGATAGTGCAGGAAACCACTTTTGCACTTGTATTAGTGTGGAAAAAACACTTTTTGCACTTGTATTAGTGTTGAAAAACCACTTTTCGCACTTGTGTTGGTGCAGGAAACCACTTTTGCACTTGTATTAGTGTGGAAAAAACACTTTTTGCACTTGTGATAGTGTTGAAAAACCACTTTTCGCACTTGTGTTGGTGCAGGAAACCACTTTTGCACTTGTATTAGTGTGGAAAAAACACTTTTCGCACTTGTGTTAGTGTTGAAAAACCACTTTTCGCACTTATGTTAGTGTTAAAAAACCACTTTTCACGCTTGTGTTGGTGCAGGAAACCACTTTTGCACTTGTATTAGTGTGGAAAAAACACTTTTTGCACTTGTGATAGTGTTGAAAAACGACTTTTCGCACTTGTGTTAGTGTTGAAAAACCACTTTTCGCACTTGTGTTGGTGTAGGAAACCACTTTTACACTTGTATTAGTGTGGAAAAAACACTTTTTGCACTTGTGATAGTGTTGAAAAACCACTTTTTGCACTTGTGTTAGTGTTGAAAAACCACTTTTCACACTTGTGTTGGTGCAGGAAACCACTTTTGCACTTGTATTAGTGTGGAAAAAACACTTTTTGCACTTGTGATAGTGTTGAAAAACCACTTTTCGCACTTGTGTTAGTGTTGAAAAATCACTTTTCGCACTTGTGTTGGTACAGGAAACCACTTTTGCACTTGTATTAGCGTGGAAAAACCACTTTTCGCACGTGTATTAGTGTGAAAAAACCACTTTTCGCACTTGTGTTAGTGTTGAAAAACCACTTTTCGCACTTGTGTTAGTGTTGAAAAACCACTTTTCGCACGTGTGTTGGTACAGGAAACCACTTTTGCACTTGTATTAGTGTGAAAAAAACACTTTTCGCACTTGTGTTAGTTTTGAAAAACCACTTTTCGCACTTGTGTTAGTGTTGAAAAACCACTTTTCGCACTTGTGTTGGTGCAGGAAACCACTTTTGCACTTGTATTAGTGTGGAAAAAACACTTTTCGCACTTGTGTTAGTTTTGAAAAACCACTTTTCGCACTTGTGATAGTGTTGAACAACCACTTTTCGCACTTGTGTTAGTGTTGAAAAATCACTTTTCGCACTTGTGTTGGTGCAGAAAACCACTTTTGCACTTGTATTAGTGTGGAAAAACCACTTTTCGCACTTGTGTTAGTGTTGAAAAACCACTTTTCGCACTTGTATTAGTGTGGAAAAACCACTTTTCGCACTTTTGTTAGTGTTGAAAAACCACTTTTCGCACTTGTGTTGATGCAGGAAACCACTTTTCGCACTTGTGTTGATGCAGGAAACCACTTTTGCTCTTGTATTAGTGTGGAAAAAACACTTTTTGCACTTGTGATAGTGTTGAAAAACCACTTTTCGCACTTGTGTTAGTGTTGAAAAACCACTTTTCGCACTTGTGTTGGTGCAGGAAACCACTTTTGCACTTGTATTAGTGTGGAAAAAACACTTTTTGCACTTGTGATAGTCTTGAAAAACCACTTTTCGCACTTGTGTTAGTGTTGAAAAACCACTTTTCGCACTTGTGTTAATGTTGAAAAACCACTTTTCGCACTTGTGTTGTGCAGGAAACCACTTTTGCACTTGTATTAGTGTGGAAAAAACACTTTTTGCACTTGTGATAGTGTTGAAAAACCACTTTTCGCACTTGTGTTAGTGTTGAAAAACCACATTTCGCACTTGTGTTGGTGCAGGAAACCACTTTTGCACTTGTATTAGTGTGGAAAAACCACTTTTCGCACTTGTGTTAGTGTTGAAAAACCACTTTTCGCACTTGTGTTAGTGTTGAAAAACCACTTTTTGCACTTGTATTGGTGCAGGAAACCACTTTTGCACTTGTATTAGTGTGGAAAAAACGCTTTTTGCACTTGTGATAGTGTTGAAAAACCACTTTTCGCACTTGTGTTAGTGTTGAAAAACCACTTTCCGCACTTGTGTTGGTGCAGGAAACCACTTTTCCACTTGTATTAGTGTGGAAAAACCACTTTTGCACGTGTGTTAGTGTTGAAAAACCACTTTTCGCACTTGTGTTCGTGTTGAAAAACCACTTTTCGCACTTGTGTTGGTGCAGGAAACCACTTTTGCACTTGTATTAGTGTGAAAAAACCACTTTTCGCACTTGTGTTAGTGTTGAAAAACCACTTTTCGCACTAGTGTTAGTGTTGAAAAACCACTTTTCGCACTTGTATTAGTGTGGAAAAAACACTTTTTGCACTTGTGATAGTGTTGAAAAACCACTTTTGCACTTGTATTAGTGTGGAAAAACCACTTTTCGCACGTGTGTTAGTGTTGAAAAACCACTTTTCGCACGTGTGTTAGTGTTGAAAAACCACTTTTCGCACTTGTGTTAGTGTTGAAAAACCACTTTTCGCACTTGTGTTGGTGCAGGAAACCACTTTTGCACTTGTGTATTAGTGTTGAAAAACCACTTTTCGCACTAGTGTTAGTGTTGAAA
>NW_027619128.1:0-7500 GCF_964187855.1 Myxine glutinosa
AGAGAGGGGGAGAGAGAGAGAGAGAGAGAGAGAGAGAGAGAGAGAGAGAGAGAGAGAGAGAGAGAGAGAGAGAGAGAGAGAGAGAGAGAAAGAGAAAGAGAAAGAGAAAGAGAAAGAGAAAGAGACTGACTTTGACTTTTAAACTCTTTTTATTATAAAAGTAGAAAACAAGAGTAACTCCAAAGGAAATTCTTCAAGGAAAATCAGCAAAGTCAAAGAAATCCCACAAGGAAAAAACAATCAGTGCACTGCAATCCAAAACAACAGAAAAGGCGAAATACCAAAAAAAACACAAGGAGAAAACCTAGGCATAATTTCTGAACGAGGCATAATTAATTTTATATGTACAAATTTACATTCGCATTTGCAAACATGAGGAGAGATGGAAGAAAGAAAGGGTAGGTCAAGACAAGGGGGAGAAAAAGGCCGGCAAGGAGGAGCAAGGAACAGTGTATGAGAACAACCAAAATATATTATGAACATATGTCACCCACAGGGTGAACCGTATCTTGCCAAAATGTGAAAATTCCGTTTTTTCATCATGACGTCATCAAATGACGTCATAGCGTCAAACTGTTTACAGATCTGGGAAGCACTCATCAAGGGCATTCATATGAGGTATTACTCGATATGGTACCTACGATTTCAAAATTTGACCTTGGGGTCAATAATTTTCGACCTCCAGCGCTAACCATGAAGGTCAAGGCCGATCGCCACCAAAAACTAATCAGCTGAGCGCCGGACCATATACTAGATTCCCATGAAGTTTGGAGACGATCCGATCAAAGTTACTCAAAAAATTAGTGTTTCGTCGACCTCCATGATTGACCACAAAGTGACCTTGACCTTTGACCTTGACCTTCAAAATTTTGTGTGCTGAAGGGTATCTCTATAGGACTCTGATATGCGAAGTTACAGGAGTTTCCAATAATAACTGTGGTCTACAGAGTGATCTAAACGTGAAAAAAAAATGATTAACCACAAACAAAAAAACAAATGAACATATGTCCCCCACAGGGTGAACCGTATCTTGCCATTTGACCTTGACCTTAATAATTTCGTATGGTGAATAGTATGTCTTCATGACCAACGCACATGAAATATTGAAAGATTTTGATGAGAACTGAGGAAATAATTTTTTCATGAAAATTCCGTTTTTTCGTCATGACGTCATCAAATGACGTCATAGCGTCAAACTGTTTACAGATCTGGGAAGCACTCATCAAGAGCATTCATATGAGGTATTACTCGATATGGTACCTACGATTTCAAAATTTGACCTTGGGGTCAATAATTTTCGACCTCAGCGCTAACCATGAACGTCAAGGCCGTTCGCCACCAAAAACTGATCAGCTGTGCACTAGACCATATACTACAATATTGTAAAGTTTCGAGCTGATTCGACTAACAATACTCAAAAAATAAGGGTTTCATTGACCTCCATGATTGACCGCAAAGTGACCTTGACCTTTGACCTTGACCTTCATAATTTTGTGTGCTAAAGGTATCTCTAAAAGACTCTGATATGCGAACTTACAAGAGTTTCCAAAGGGAACTGTGCTCTACAGAGTGACCTAAACAATGCGAACTAAAGCAATACAATATACATGAAAAGTGCAGTTTTTTCGTCATAACGCCGTCAAATGACGTCACATTGTCAAACTAGTTATATGTTTGGAAAGCACTCAACAAGGGCTTCAATTTGAGGTACTACTCGATATGGTAACTGAAACTTGAAAATTTTACCTTTTGGTCAAAATTGAATGACCTTCAAAATGACCTTGAAGGTCAAGGCGATCGACACCAAAAACTAATCAACTGAGCGCCATACCACACCCTATATACCCACCAAGTTTGGAGATCATAAGATCAAAGTTACTCAAAAAATAAGGGTTTCGTAATTTGACCTTGGGGTCAATAATTTTCGACCTCCAGCGCTAACCATGAAGGTCAAGGCCGATCGCCACCAAAAACTAATCAGCTGAGCGCCGGACCATATACTAGATTCCCATGAAGTTTGGAGACGATCCGATCAAAGTTACTCAAAAAATAAGGGTTTCGTTGACCTCCATGATTGACCGCAAAGTGACCTTGACCTTTGACCTTGACCTTCAAAATTTTGTGTGCTGAAGGGTATCTCTATAGGACTCTGATATGCGAAGTTACAGGAGTTTCCAATAATAACTGTGGTCTACAGAGTGATCTAAACGTGAAAAAAAAATGATTAACCACAAACAAAAAAACAAAAAAACAAAAAAACAAACAAAAAATGAACATATGTCACCCACAGGGTGAACCGTATCTTGCCATTTGACCTTGACCTAATAATTTCGTATGGTGAATAGTATGTCTTCATGACCAACGCACATGAAATATTGAAAGATTTTGATGAGAACTGAGGAAATAATTTTTTCATGAAAATTCCGTTTTTTCGTCATGACGTCATCAAATGACGTCATAGCGTCAAACTGTTTACAGATCTGGGAAGCACTCATCAAGGGCATTCATATGAGGTATTACTCGATATGGTACCTACGATTTCAAAATTTGACCTTGGGGTCAATAATTTTCGACCTCCAGCGCTAACCATGAAGGTCAAGGCCGATCGCCACCAAAAACTAATCAGCTGAGCGCCGGGACCATATACTAGATTCCCATGAAGTTTGGAGACGATCCGATCAAAGTTACTCAAAAAATTAGTGTTTCGTCGACCTCCATGATTGACCACAAAGTGACCTTGACCTTTGACCTTGACCTTCAAAATTTTGTGTGCTGAAGGGTATCTCTATAGGACTCTGATATGCGAAGTTACAGGAGTTTCCAATAATAACTGTGGTCTACAGAGTGATCTAAACGTGAAAAAAAAAATGATTAACCACAAACAAAAAAACAAATAATTTTTTCATGAAATTCCGTTTTTTCGTCATGACGTCATCAAATGACGTCATAGCGTCAAACTGTTTACAGATCTGGGAAGCACTCATCAAGGGCATTCATATGAGGTATTACTCGATATGGTACCTACGATTTCAAAATTTGACCTTGGGGTCAATAATTTTCGACCTCCAGCGCTAACCATGAAGGTCAAGGCCGATCGCCACCAAAAACTAATCAGCTGAGCGCCGGGACCATATACTAGATTCCCATGAAGTTTGGAGACGATCCGATCAAAGTTACTCAAAAAATTAGTGTTTCGTCGACCTCCATGATTGACCACAAAGTGACCTTGACCTTTGACCTTGACCTTCAAAATTTTGTGTGCTGAAGGGTATCTCTATAGGACTCTGATATGCGAAGTTACAGGAGTTTCCAATAATAACTGTGGTCTACAGAGTGATCTAAACGTGAAAAAAATGATTAACCACAAACAAACAAACATACAAGCTGACTAATACATCTTGCAAAAACTTCGTTTTGGCAAGATAATAATACTGCATTCTTGCATGGGTCTACCGCTCAGTTTCGCCTTCCGTGACAGGTATACGGCAAATTTAGCGCTAGCGGTTAGGAAACCGAATACAATAGATGTAGTTTCCTTTTTGGGAGGAAAACCAAAGATGTAAGCTTTCAAAGAAAAGGTAACCCGCAATCAATGGGAAATAAAATTTAACCAATAAAGCAAAGGAGAAAGTCTTTCACAATTAATGAAGGCATGATACAAGTCTTCCCTCTCCGGAAAAAAGGGGCAACAGCCGGAAATGGGGGGAAAAAAACGAATGACAGCATTGGAAGGAACAATCCGGTGGGCAAAACGCCACTGAAGGTCACCTGTTCTTTTAGATATAAGTCAAGCATACATTGTATCCCATAAAGGCTCAGAGAGGAACCGGGAGGCAAGAGTCCTTTCCACCGGGTAACCCCAGCTAGAGGTGGGTCCCCAAGAAGTAGTTTCACACAAGACCTATAAATGCTCTTGCTGCTCATAGCATGGAAGGGGGGTGACCCTGTACTCATGGGGGGCAGATCATTTGGGGGTAAAAGCCACAATTAATTTTGGAACTGTGGGCTCAACCTCTGCGTCCTGGGTCCAATGTAGGCCTAGCTGGTGGCCTCTTCGGATCACCGCTCTTAGTATGTTCCCGATTAACCTCCTGGACCAAACACCTGTTAGGTCCGCCAGCTCGTTCGCAGGTTTCCATCCACGTCCAGAGTCATGCCGGAGATGACACACTTTTAAAATGTTGGCCACTATAAAATGTTGGCAGAAATCGCGACTCCTCGGGATATCGGGGAAAAGTGGATTGAAAAATAAAGGCTCGTGTGCAAACATGTTAGTGCCATACGAGTCTGTTTGACGACTTATCGAAACGCCCTGCCAGGCATTCAAGAGGCTCTGATAAAAGACTGGAAGCAGAGATGCATCGACGTGTTGAAAGTTGGTCAAAAACAGTTCCTGTCCGTAACCGAGCCTCCCAGCTCGTTGAAGAATAGAGCAGGCCAAGGGCTTTCCTGGTGAGTGTTCTGCATAAAGCAAGCGTTGGATGGAGCGGCATCGGAAGGCCAACAGGCGGCATTTCACGTCAACAAGACCATGACCACCCTCAGCCGAGGGACAATATATGGCACTGGGTCGAAGCCAGTAGGCGCTGGGATATAGCCGGCAGGAATGACTGGAAGAAGGGATGAGAAGGCCCAGGCAGATGGTAGGCGTCGAGGTCTGGCTCCAGGAGTCGACTCGCGTCGTGGCGGGAAAACCCTGGCAGGCAGCGAGCGCGTATCATTCACCGCGAGCGGACGTTGCATATAGCGATGGGACTGGGATGTTCCGTCTATAACAAATGGCTCGTGTCAACGCTCTCTCCCTTGAACAAGATGCCAGTTCGTCGCGCACTCCAGGTCCTTCCCCTCCATCTTGTGTGCCTGCAACCCCCTCTACCGCATCCTCATTGCTCTCCTCCTCCCTCTCTCCCAGTTCCTCCCTGGGGTCCTGGGTTGCCTCTACCACCTCCTCTACCTCCCCTACCGGTATCCAATCGCCTTGACTATCCATGGCACGATTTTAATTTGGGATATTAAATAAAAATTTCGGCCGCTCCAAATATTTGACCAAATTTTTAGATGTTTAAAATATATATATATTTGGTTCGGGTACAAAAATCCCACTCCCCGACACCAATTGTTACGGCCAATAGCACAATTGGTGTCCAAAATTTGGTCTAAATAAATTTAGTCCCAGGTTCCAGATCCCACTCCTGACACCAATTGTTACGGATCTCAGAGACGGCACTCCCCTTAGCAAGGGGGGGGGGGGGGGGGGGTTAATCCCCTTGGCCTGTTAAGCTGGCCATCTCTGGTCCTGGTACTTGTAACGCTCTTTTGTGGGGTGAAATTGGTCAGGGTTATTGGTCAAGGTGTTCTCCCGAATACCTTTACCAATCCCTCCATAAAACAAGGAGACAAGTACCGCTCGAACCACGGACAAGATGGTATTTGCCGAGCGGTTTAGCAATCCGCGGCTCGAGCCGTTAGCAATTGACTAACCCGATCCCGAGCGTTGGCCAAAATCGCGCCACAGGTACTCAATGGGGAAAAGACTAAAGCGACCAGATGAGAGGAAGCCAAAGAACCAAAAAGGGTAAAGGAAGAACACAGGTTTATTTCTACACTAAAAGAGGAAACGAAAGAAGGGCATTTACAAGGAGGAAAAAACAGATACACAGGGCAAACCTTAAAACAATCTTAATTATCAACGCCCAGACAGAACAAGCACAGACTTACACGAAAGGGGAATAGCAGGCAGGAATGACTGGAAGAAGGGATGAGAAGGCCCAGGCAGACAGTAGGCGTCGAGGTCCGGCTCCAGGAGTCGACTCGCGTCGTGGCGGGAAAACCCTGGCAGGCAGCGAGCGCGTATCGTTCACCGCGAGCGGACGTTGCATATAGCGATGGGACTGGGATGTTCCGTCTATAACAAATGGCTCGTGTCAACGCTCTCTCCCTTGAACAAGATGCCAGTTCGTCGTGCACTCCAGGTCCTTCCCCTCTCGTCGGTACCTTCTCACGCATCTCTCTCTTGAAGCAGTCTTGAACCCTCTCACTCAACTGGCCAAGCAGTCCCTCGTAGCCGCTTTTATTGCTCGTGTTCGAATCAAGCCGCCGGCTCTGATGACACGCCTACCAGTTGGCTCACCGCGGCGCTGGTTGGCCGGCAAAGGGCTTGCTGACTCCACCTCTGATGATGAGTCGACGTGCCACACCTTGTTCTGGCGGCTCCGCCCCCTCCCTCCTCGGCTTGACCGCATGGCTAATGGCGGCATGGTGCCAGTAAACAGCCCAGTGCAACGGCGGCGAACGCTGTTGGCAAGTGAGGTACCACAATTTGAAGAGGGAGAGCAAAATGGACACCAGGGGCCTATCTTATTTGATTAATGCAACGCAGATTCAACTACTGGGAACAGATCCTTAACGGAAACGCATAATAATGAAATAACTACGGAGAGGTCCTATGGTTCGCTACGTGTTGTACATGGACTAACTAGGGTGCGATCTTTAACAAGCCAATTGATGGGGATACTTACAGGGGAACATTTATAAGAGATGCATTTACTAAAATTTACTAGTGAAGGTTCTAAAAACCATAACTATATATATATATATATATATATATATATATATATATATATATATATATATATATATATATATAATCGGGAGATTAAATCAGACACGGACGTAGCTTCAGGACGATCGATCTTTAATTCTCGACAAGCTTTCGACCAACAAAGGTCTTCTTCTTAGTCTACAGAAACAACAGGCATGTATATCAGACAAGTATGTACAGTGATATGTGCGTAAGATGTGTGATATGTGTAGAAGATGCATATAAAAAGAAGAGCCACGCTAAAGCTGACTCACTGTCCCCAAGTTCAGCGGAAGTGAAGCGCAGCTTACAGTTATCGTTCACGCTACAGTTTGTGCATGTGCATATACAAATATATATATATACATACATACATAAACACACAAGCATATATTCATATACCATTTATCTTCATATAATATATTTATATATTTATTTATATATTTATATAAATGACATAAAGATAGAATGAATGAATGAGTGAATGAGTGAATATCTGGGAGAGCTGGAGCAGTTTGCACAAGAAGAGTGGGACAAACTGCCAGTAGAGAGGTGTAGGAAGCTCATTCATGGCTATAGGAAGCGCTTGACTGCAGTTATTTTGTCCAAAGGCCGTGCTACCAAATATTAAGTCAGGGGTGTCCATAATTTTGTCAATGCCATTTCTTTTTATTTTCTGATTTAAAAGGATGTATTACGTTCTGAATCAAAAACAAAGGTTCTGTAATATTAATGGTGAAAAAAAGAATTGTGGAGACCAAATACTTTTGTCAATTTCAACTTATTTTTCGAGAAATTGTGAGTTATTTGAAAAAAGTGCAAGGGTGCCAATATTTTTGGCCACGACTGTATATATATATATATGTGTATATATATATATATATATATATATATATATATATATATATATATATATATAT
>NW_027619128.1:12500-52024 GCF_964187855.1 Myxine glutinosa
GGTGTGAAAACATTTTGCTACCTTGGAGACATGCTGAATGGAGAAGGTGGATCAGACACGGCAACGGTTGCTGGAGTGAGATGTGCATGGAAGAAGTTTCGGGAACTGAGTGGCGTGCTGATGAGGAGGGGAGTGTCGCTGAAGCTGAAGGGAAAGGTGTATGCTGCACGTGTGAGAAGTGTTATGCTTTATGGGAGCGAGACATGGGTCATGAACGTAGAGCAGCAACGCAGGTTGGAAAGGGTGGAAATGCGAATGGTTCGGTGGATGTGCAGAGTAATGTTGAGAGAGAGGAAGACAAATGATGAATTGCGAAAGATGATGGGAATAGAGCCTGTGATTGATGCTGTGAAGAGGTTTGGTCATGTGTTGAGGAATGATGAAGGTGACTGGTTGAGAAGAGTGATGGAAATGAATGTAGAAGGAAGTAGAGGATGGGGAAGACCGAGAAAGACTTGGCTAAAAATGCTGGAAGAAGAAATGCGGGCAAGGGGGTTAACAAGGAGAGATGCAGAAAATAGGGCAAAATGGAGAAGATTGTCATGGGGACCGCAAGGCTAACCCCCGCTCTAGCAGGGAAAATTGCCTTAAAATGCATGTTGTTGTTGTTGGTTACTCAATCACCCAATTTTCAAAAAAAAAGAACGAAATTGTCCCAATTTTGATCCCACCACTTTTAGATGCCATTTTTGGAATCAGTGGCCCTGAAGTACTACAAGAAACTGTTCTTACTTTTATAAAATTCGAAAAATTTCACATTTCGTCAAGGCAATCCATTAGTGGGGGTACCAAATTTTCACCCAAATCTTGAGAGAGGACAGTGCCCAGGATTTTGATCATGGCCTGGGAGATGAGTGATTCCACCAGAAAGACCTCAGGCCATTTGGAATGAAGTTCATAGATGACCACAAAGTAGCGCAAGGTACGTAATGGATCTTCCCACATATGTCCATCTGTAGGTGCTCCCAGGGTTTTGATGGCCAGGGCATTGGTTGTAGAGGTGGCAGGGCAAGCCTGACCTGACCATGACCCTGACCATGGAGCACAGTCCCTGACCATGACCTCGGCGTCATGATCTCGTGCCCCTGTTGGGAGTGGTCAGTCATTAGGGGCTCCTTTAAGAGCATTTGCCAAGGTAATGCCACCCCCCAAAATGTCTGTTGATGGCCATCGCCATTCAGGGGGCCCTGAGGCTTTGTTATAGGTCGGTTTCATTTGGGAGGTCCTGTGTATATTGGATCTAGTGCCTTTTTGGGGGGCTGCTTTTCATGAGCTGGGGGCTACAGCCACCTGCTTTATCTCGGCAGACGGACATTTGTGAACCTTGGAGGGAGGTTTCCAACATCCTGTGGGGTGCATCCTCGGGATCTCATTTGTTGGTGGTCTGGGTTCGATGGAAAGGGCTTCATTTTTAGAAAGGGTGGTCTATCTCTGGAATTATAGTGAAATCAAAAACATATCCTTTATTAGTCCCCTACCGGTTTCACCAAAGGGGACTATAGGTTTGGTCTCTGTCTGTCTATCCCATCTGTGGTTTTGCAGACTTTTTCCCCTTACCCTTTAACATATTGAACTGAAACTCGGTATATGGCATTATTATGATAAGTTAGAGAAACTTTAACTTACTCTGTCACTTTGCATACCTAAAACAATTTGTCCGATGAATATGGTTCAGAATTACTGAGCTCTTGGACCAATAATTTTCATTAGGACCAGTACGGGATGTGTATTGCGGAGCAATTCTCCCTCTTGTTTTTGTGTTGTTTGCTTTTTGTTTATTTTATTCTTGTTAGACCAAATAACCCCCCTTCCCGTGCCTCTTCCCCCCAAGCCCTCTCTCTCCCACAGATCTCCCGATGTCCCTGCTCTCAAATGTTGTACTTGTGTGCTTCCCTCTCCCTCCCCATCTTGTCTCCCGCTCCCTTTATCTTATGTTTTATGCGTGTTTGTTTTTTTGTGATTAATGTTAGCTCTTACATGAGCCTCGATCTTGTATACCAAAAAAAAATAAAACTTCACACTCCACCTTCTAACCCAGAATTTTTTTTTTGTTAATTTCAAATGAATGAAATGAATGAATGATCGTTTTAAGGCCATTTTCCCCGCAAGAGCAGTGGTTAGCCTTGCGGGCCCCATGACAATCATGGTTCCCTGTTTGAGGCAATGTTTTTATGGCCGGATGCCCTTCCTGGTGCCAACCCTTAGTCACCTCTTACGATGCGCAGGGATATGGTGTACCTATTCTAAACCGGGGTACACACCAGGATCCCAGCAAGCTGGTCCTCAATTATGCCGACCTCGGAAGGATGACAGGCTGAGTCACCCCCCCCCCGGTGTTAATTTAGTGATCGACCAGGATTCGAACCCAGGATCCTAGGATCCCAAGCCGGCACCCTAACCGCTAAGCCAACACCAGGTTAGAATCATACTTTAAATAAAGACTTTAAATAATTATCTAAAAAAAAAAAAAAAAAAAAAAAAAAGACCTAAAAATTAAATTAAATTAAGTTCAATAAAAAAATTAAATTGTTAATCTCAAATATATTCCCAAATCCCAATGGAATGTCAATGAACAAAAGTCTTATTTCAAAATTTGATCTTTGCTATCACTCATCGATTACAGTGCTTTCAGAAAGTATTCACACTCCTTGACTTTTTCACATTTTGTTGTGTTACAGCCTGAATTTAAAATGGATTAAATTGAGATTTTTTTGCCACTGATCTACACATAATACCCCATAATGTCAAAATGGAATTTTTTGTTAGAAATTTTTACAAAAAAATTCAAGTGAAATAGAGAAATATCTAATTTGCATAAGTATTCAACACTTTGTAGAAGCATCTTTGGCAGCGATTTCAACTTTGAGTCTTCTTGGGTATGTCTGCATCAGCTTTCCACATCTGGATTTTGGGAGTTTCTCCCATTCTTCCTTGCAGATCAAGCTTTGTCAAGATGGATGGCGAGCGTCAGTGAACAGCAACGGGATTCAAGTCTGGCCTTTGGCTGGGCCACTCAAGGACTTTCACATTGTTGTTCTGAAGTCATTCCAGTGTTGCTTTTGCTGTATGCTTGGGGTCATTCTCCTGATGGAACATAAATCTTCACCGCAGTCTAAGGTCTTTTGCACTCTTAAGCAAATTATCATCAAGGATTTGCCTGGTTTGGCTTCATTCATTGTTCCCTTTATCCTTACAAGTCTCCCTGTCCCTGCCGCTGAAAAGCATCCCCATAGCATGATGCTGCCTCCACCATGGTTCACAGTCGAGATAGTGTTAGATGGGTGATGAGCTGTGCTCGGTTTCTGCCAGATGTAGCGTCTTGCATTCTGGCCAAAGAGTTCAATTTTCGTCTCATCAGACCACAGAATCTTTTCCTTTATGCTCTCTCAGTCTTTCACGTGCCTTTTTGCAAACTCCAGGTGTGCTGTCATGTGCCATTTTCTCAGGAGTGACTTCCATCTGGCCACTCTCCCATAAAGCCTCGATTTGTGAAGTGCTGCAGAGACTTGTCTTTTCGACAGGTTCTCCCATCTCAGCCAAAGGTAGTTCTGTCAGAGTGGTCATTGGGTTATTGGTCACCAGCCTGACCAATGTCCTTCTTGCCCGGTTGCTCACTTTGGTCGGACGGCTAGCTCTAGCAAGAGTCTGAGTAGTTCCATATTCTTTCCATTTCCTAATGATGGAGCTTGCTGTGCTCTTGGGAACTTTCAACACTAGAAATTTTTATACCCTTCCCCAGATCTAGGCCTCCTCACAATTCTATCTCGGAGTTCTACAGACAATTCCTTGGACTTCAAGGTCGAGTTTCTGCTCTGAAATGCACTTTCAAATGTGGGACCTTATCTGGAAAGGTGTGTTTCTTTCTAAATCATGTCCAATCAATTGAATTGGCCAGAGGTGGACTCCAATCAAGTTGTAGAGACATCTCAAGGATGATCAAAGGAAATTGGATGCACCTGAGCTCAATTTGGAGTGTCAGAGCAAAGGGGTTGAATACTTATTGACTGAGGACATTTAAGCTTTTCATTTTTAATTATTTTATTAAAATTTCTCAAGAAAAGAAATTCCACTTTTACATTATGGTGTGTTATGTGTAGATCAGTGACAAAAAATTCTCAATTTAATCCATTTTAAATTCAGGCTGTAACATCAAAATGTGAAAAAAGTGAAGGGGTGTGAATACTTTATAGAGGCACTGTATGTAGCATTGCACCGAGCCCGAGCCTGAGCCTATCATCGGCCCAAGTCACACCTCTAAATGCAGTTAGCACCAATGATGCTTTGTTATTGTTATAGCGAAGCAAGCACCTTGTGTTCAAAGCTTGTTAGGTAATCAAACACTTTGTGCCCGACTTCATTACAAGCTCGGTGCTCTCCGAATGGCCAAGTTTGAGTCCGTCTCGTCAGTGTTGAGCCATGTGCAGATGTATATGGGACTCTGGATCTTGAATTTGTGGTCTCTTCATCTGAGTGCTTGAGGTAAGGAGTCTAATAGAGTTGATTATAAACAAGCATTTATAATTATTCTAGTAAATCATATAAAACCCCAAGTCATTTCTGAGAAGTGGTTTAGGTTATGGTACTTTATTTTAGCCTTATTACTAATTACCTCCGTCATCAAAGGTGATGGAGGTTATGTTTTCACCCCTGTCTGTCTGTCTGTCTGTTTGCTTGTCTGTTCGTTTGTGAACAAAATATCTCAAAAAGTTGTGGACGGATTCGGACGAAATTTGGCCGAGCTGTAGCGTATGTGACAACGAAATTTGGCCGAGCTGTAGCGTATGTGACAACGAAATTTGGCCGAGCTGTAGCGTATGTGACAACGAAATTTGGCCGAGCTGTAGCGTATGTGACAACGAGATTTGGCCGAGATGTAGCGTATGTGACAACGAGATTTGGCCGAGCTGTAGCGTATGTGACAACGAGATTTGGCCGAGATGTAGCGTATGTGAGAAGGACAAAATGATTCAATTTTTCGATTTTGGTTCGAATTCAATACATTCGTTATTGTTCGAACTCAATACATTCGATTTTGGTGAAGATCCGGATTCGGATTCGGCTACTATAATTTTTTAAGTGATTCGTCACCATTGGGAGATAGGGCCAAAAACGATACATAGCAGGATATCTCAAAAAGTTATGGACGGATTTGGACGAAACTTGGAGGAGAGATTGTGTGTGTGACAAGGATGAATCGATTCGATTTTGGTGAAGATCTGAATATGGATTCCGATATGAGAATTATTTAATTTTTAAGTGATTCTTCACCATTGAGAGATCGGTCCAAAAACGATACATAGCAGGATATCTCAAAATGATGTGGATGGATTTGGACGAAATTTGGCAAAGATTGTAGCATATGTGACAAGGACGAAATGATTCGATTTTGGTGAAGACCCGGATTCGGATCCGGCTACTAGAATTTTAAAAGTGATTCTTCACCATTGGGAGATCGGGCCAAAAACGATGCATAGCAGCATATCTCAAAAAGTAGCGGACGGATTCGGACGAAACTTGGTGGACCGGTTGGGTGTGAGACAATGACGATTTGATTTTGATGAAAATCTGAATATGGATGTGGATGAGAAATATTTAATTTTTAAATGATTCTTCACCATTGAGAGATCGGTCCAAAAACGATACATAGCAGGATATCTCAAAAAGATGTGGACAGATTCGGACGAAATTTGACAGAGATGTAGCGTATTTGACAAGGACGAAATGATTAGATTTTGGTGAAGATCCGGATTCGGATCCGGCTTACTGGAATTTTTAAAGTGATTCTTTACCAATGTGAGATAAGGCCAAAAATGATACATGGCGGGATATCTCAAAAAGTTGTGGACGGATTTGGACGAAACTTGGTGGACCGATTGTGTCTGTGACAAGTAAGAATCGATTCAATTTTGGTGAAGATCCGGATCCGGCTAGTAGAATTTTTAAAGTGATTCTTCACCTTAAGTGATATGGCCAACCAGCCTGAGGTCTCTACTGAGTGCCGTTCTAGTTTAAGACTGTGGCATAAATAATGTCATCAGGTGTCTCATTAAAATGTTTGTTTGGCACACATTGCTAATCTATATTGTAAGAGAGATGTTTGGCTGTCTGTCTGTCTGTGTGTCGCCATTTTCTCAGAGATGGCCTAACGGATCTTCATCAAACTTTTAGAGATTCAACAGTGAGTGTCGGGGAGTGGTTCAGACCAAAAGTAACATTTTTGAAAATATATTTTGGATTTTTTAAAATCGCTCTTTCGTGTCACATCCCTGGTGTTGGCTTAGCGGTTAGGGTGCCGGCTTGGGATCCTATGGATTTTTAAAAATCGCTTTTTCGTGTCACATCCCTGGTGTTGGCTTAGCGGTTAGGGTGCTGGCTTGGGATCCTAGGATCCTGGGTTCGAATCCCGGTCGATTGCTGAATTAACGCCAGTGGGGTTGACTCAGCCTGTCATCCTTCTGAGGTCGGCAAATTGAGTACCAGCTTGCTGGGATGAATGATCACGGTGTGTACCCCAGTTTAGAATAGGTACACTGTATCCCTGCGCATCGTAAAAGCGTGACCAAGGGTTGGCGCCAGGAAGGGCATCTGGCCATAAAAACATGGCCTCAAACAGGGAACCATGATTGTCATGGGGCCCGCAAGAGGGCCCGCAAGGCTAACCCCCGCTCTAGCGGGGAAAATGGCCTTAAAACGATCATTCATTCATTCATTTGCTCTATCGTGCCTAAGCCTTTGTCGCCATGTGAAAAATAATATGAAATGAGCCCCAACCCCATTTCTTCTTGGGTATATGGAAGTGTGTTAGGCCCACACCAAAAAAATATAGAAAAACAACAAAATTTGATTTCTTCAAAATGCCAACAGGATTAGAACAGCACGAGTGTGCTCATAAAAGTTCATGATGACATAAAATGCCCATAATGATGTTGTCAAAACGAGTTTTTTCTTATGAATTTCTCGCAATAATTTTAACTCAAAAGTTCCACATAATTCTGCTTCGCTTCCAACAATTTAATTGAACAATCATCCTTATAAAACTCATGAGCGGAATAATAAATAAATTAATCTTTATATTAAAAAAAGTGAAGAAACAAAATGAAGACAAAACAAGGGGAAGTCCTGACAACGAATGAAAAATACAATTAAAAGAAATGATTTTATGTGCAGGGAAAAAAAAT
This sequence comes from Myxine glutinosa, assembly GCF_964187855.1. Taxonomy (NCBI): domain Eukaryota; kingdom Metazoa; phylum Chordata; class Myxini; order Myxiniformes; family Myxinidae; genus Myxine; species Myxine glutinosa. Next base: position 19,679 of record NW_027619128.1, read on the forward strand.
AAATGGGAAAGCTTGGAAATTCAATGATGAAACTCAATTTGCATTGGGAAAAGTCCTGAAATAAGGAATGCTGTTCCAACATGACATTATTAGTCCCCTACCGGTGTGCACCGGAGGGGACTATAGGTTTGTACTCCGTCCCTCCGTCAGTCCATCCGTCCGTCAGTCCGTCACGCAAAGAACAGTTTTCCGGACTTTTTTTCTAAACTCTTAACGCTAATGATTTCAAACTTGGCACATGGTTTCCTCATGATAAGTTACAGGTCAAGTTCGAACTTCACGACGTTTCGATCATTTTTGACAACGTTATGGCACTTTGAACTTTGGTAATTCTGATAATTCTGATGATCCTTAACTCAGTGCCATTTAAAGTTTTAATTTCCTTTAAAAACCATTTTCTCTGCAATAATAGGGCCGATTGAGATAAAATTTTCACCATAGGAGGGACTCGGTCTGTAGAATATTTTAATGGTGAATACGACGTCACAGGTCACGTGGTTCAGCCGCCATATTGTTTTTCGTGAAAACACGAAAACCCCTTTTTCTCTGCAACGGCTGAACATATCGAGGCCAAACTTTGCAGGCAGAATCGCATACCCATGACGAACAAAAAAGTCAGCGAGCATGACGTCATGCGTCACATGGTTTCAGAGTTATGACGTTTTAAAGCATGAACCTTTAAAACCGAGCCCCTCCCTCATTTTTGATCCAAACGAGGGGAAACTTCACAGATCTGTTCCGCATGTCAGTCTACTAAAATGTCCTTTTGGAATTTGCGATAGGGCATGTAATGTGGTTTGGCAGATATCGTTAATTAAACGAAAATATTTAAAAAATGGATATCTCTTGAATCGCTTTATTGATCGACGTGAAACTTCATACTATAGTAGGCGTCATGAAGAGTAACAAGTGTGCACAATTTCAAGATGATTGGATGTACGGTCTGGAAGCTAGAAGTTGTTATTGCGTGAAGAAGAAGAGGCGTCAAGTGTGCAGATTTAATTATTTATCACATGTACAGACTGAAAGCATCGTTGGACACGACCTGTCGCGGTCATTTTAACCTCAAATAAAATTCTAATTTAAGATTTGTCAATAGTTGAGGTATATTAACAAACGAATAAAACAGATTTGGTAAAATTCTGACTTTTTAAACTCGATCGCATTTGACAGAGTTGTGACAAGATGAGGAAGAAGAAACCTCGCATTGGCTTCTCCAATGTGCCATAAAAAATGGATATCTCTTGAATCGCTAGTACCTCAGACCGTGAGTTGGTAATAATTTATATAATTCACACAGTGCAATACGTGCAGGCCGCTCCACGGAGCGACCTTACGGGCTTATCAACGAGGCGAGGCGTGACACACATGTGTCTCAGCGTACCTCAGATGAAGTTCGAAAACCAGCATCAACCGTGCATAAATTTGCATATTCGATCATTTTTGACAAAGTTGTGGCACTTTGAACTTTGGTAGGGGACATGTATTGCAGCGCAATACTCAGAATGCTTGTTTATATAGAGATGTATCACACAAGATGAACAGATACATTTGATCACCCAAACAGTGTATACCTTCAGCATTATCTTCCGATACCCTCTGACATTTTGATGAGCATGGATTCGGAGCATCCATGGATGACGCAAGGTGTACTTCTCATGATGATAGTTTAACAGACTCCTTTCACACTCTCCTTTATCTATCAACACTTCTTTTTGTTTTTACCTTTTTGAAGATGGATGGAGGTTATGTTCTGTCGGTCTGTCGGTCTTGTCTGTCGGTCCGTGAGCAGGATATCTCAAACAGTTGTGGACGGATTCTAACAAAACTTGGTGGACAGGTTAGGCGTGTGACAAGGAAGACTTAATTCAATTTTGGTAAAGATTCAGGTTTCAGATCAGATCATTTCAGATCATTTCAGATCATTCAGGTAAAGATTCGAATCCAGATCAGGGAATTTAAAATAAATTTTTTAAGTGATTCTTCATCATTGAAAGATGTGGCCGAAAAGGATATATAACATGATATCTCAAAGAGTTATGGACGAGTTATGACAAAACTTGGTGGATGAGTTGGTGAGGCGACAAGAACAAGCGGATTCGATTTTGGTTCTGATCCGAATCCAGATCCGGCCTATCAGTGGGATACAAAACGTAAACCGTTCAGCCTGGCGGAGGTATGCGCTCCACCGATGCCCGTCTAGTTTGTTTCTCTTTTTATTTTCTCCCTCTACCACCTGTGCACACATTACAAATAGATGGGCACACCTGTGCCACATTCATAGCATGAACCAACATTTTCAAATTTCACAGTAAAAAAAAACAACATTTCGTTAATCAGTTTAGTTACATATTATATATGTTTTAGTTACATAATTTGAGGCTTAAGGAAGAAGTTGAAATCTGGGAGGAAGAGGACATTGTAGACAGATCTCATACAAGAAGTGCTTCTCAAAGGAGCTTGTTTTGTCTAATAATTCTTCACCTTTCCCCCTGATTGGGGTTTATTTATATTTTTAGTGCATTGTAAATATATTTCTCAACCAACAGAAATTACCGAGAAATCCATTAATATTCAGTCTTTTTAATATTCCTTTCTGCAGAAGTACAGTATTAAGTAAATAATATTGACAATGGTCATATTTGGAAATCCGCACTCTTTTACATATGAGCTTGGTTTCTATTTCATGCATGTCACTTATTACCAGTACTTCCAGTTGAGTAAAGCTGGGGCCTTTTTGTGTTCCTTGCAAGGATAATGTTGCAAAGAACACAATGAACTTTCAAAATATATCCATTGTTATCGAATAAGGCTTGGAATTTTCAAAAGGCGGCAAATCTTTTTATCTCATGCGCACTTTTAGTTTAACACAACAAATTCATATCAAAAGATTACCAATTTCTTTCTCCTAACAAATACAAATTTTCCTTTGGAACCAATCCCGACTTCTTTCCTGGAAGTCCTAGCAATGTCCATGTGTTTCATACCTCTCCCACCCCCCACCCCCTACAATGCCTCATCCGCCCAAGCCCTCTCCCTCCCACAGATCTCCCGATGTCCCTGCTCTCAAATGTTGTAATTGTGTGCTTCCCTCTCTTCCCTCATCTTGCCTCCCGCTCCCTTTATCTTATGTTTTATATGTCAGTTTGTCTTTTTGTGATTAATGTTAGCTCTTACACGAGCCTCGATCTTGTAGAGAGAGAAAAAAATCCTAGGTCTGTTCAATCTCAATCTTTCCTCCAGAGCCTCAATATGGACGATCACTCCGTCAGGTCGCCCCCCTTCATACTCATGATCTTTTCTATCCTCATTAACCCTTCCCAAGCACCCCATTTCCTTTCCTGGTTGTTGTGTTTTCTTCCCTCTCGCCACATCCACATTTCCACGATATGTTCCATTGCCGTGTCATCTCTAGTCTTCCCCTCCTCTTCTTTCATCCCCTTTCTTGCTGTGTTTGAGCTTTTATCCGGCTTCTTCACCCCCTTGCGTCCTCCTTCAAATCCCCTTGCCCTCATTCATTCTTCTTCCAAGTATCCCTGGATTATGTCCCTCTACCCTGCTGTTGATTGTTTCCCCGCTACATTCTGTGTTCTATGCATTCTATTATGTTATGCACCGCTCTGTTCTTGTGCTCCGGCTCTTTCATGAGCCTCGACTGTTTTTGCAAATAACATTAAGAGGTAGAACATGGAATGTAGCAAACACAACAGAACAAGGAGAACATAATGGAAATGGGGTGGGTGGAGGAGAGGGGATACCGACAGCAGGGTAGAGAGATACAATAAAGAGAACCTTGGATGAAGAACTGGCATGAGGAAGAGTAAGATAAAGTGTTGGGGTGAACGATGCATGGGATGAATAAGCTGGATACCAGCTCAAACATACTAAGAGGTGGAAGGAACAACTGGGAATGAAACAGAAATGGAACAAAAAACCAAAAAGAAGGACAGGGGGAAAAAAACCACAATTACTTGGGAAGGAAGGGATGGACTAGGGGAGGGTTAATGAAGGTAGAAAAGATAATGCGGATGGATGGGGAATGACTGGATGTTGTGGTGAACAGCTGTCTTTAAGTCCTAGAGGGAAGCATGCGATTGAACAGATTGAGGAAGTTGTTTCCACAAGTGAGAGAAAACAGGAATACTTTAGTGAAGGTGAGCAGTGAGCCTGTATTTTGGGAGTTTACCACAAATGTGTTACTGGCAGATCATTTACATCCTGCAGAAACCTGGGGGCTGGGGGGGGGGGGGGGGTGGCAGAGAAAAGAAAACGCAGAGTGCAAGAGCAAAAAAAGATGTGGTACAAACCAGAGGCCACCAACCTGTATTCAATGTAGTAACAGGCCCAGAGACTCAGCTTCACCTCCAGAGATTCCGATGATTTTGAGGGCCTTGGAAGTGCAAGGCATGATCGGCCAGGGCACCAGCCCAGATTGGAGAGCAGTCACATCGCAGACAGGTTGGTCGCCTCTCCGTCTTCTCCTTGCTGCTATGTTATTTGGGTGAATTCTGAGGAAGGCTTCTTGATGAGTTTCTGGAAAGCAGCAGAATGTTCTCTGTTCTATGTGTTCTGCATGGGAGAGTCCTAAGCTTTGTGCAATGAACGTGTGTTTCAGGGAGAGCCAGTGTGGTTCAAAAACCTCTGTGGGCCTGCTCTTCCAGCTGTGGTGGAACATCTCAACTCAGGTGGACATCCCACGTTAGTCCTTTGCCTGAATGACAAAAAGGTAAATGGTATAACTCAGCAATTATGTTTTAAAGTTGATGAAATTAACTTTTTTGACATTTCAACTTATCTCACAAATTCTCCGTTTTTCGAAAATCTGCTGAACTTAGATGTTGGTTGGAAACAGATTTTAATTTTGGAACATATTTCTATTCGTGGAACAGAAAGATTAATTAGTGGAAGAAGATAAGAGGTTGTTACATTTCTTTTGTATAAATGAATGCTTCGCCTCACGAATAACACGTTTGCAATGATTTCTAGCAGATATGAAAGCTGAATGTGAGTCGGAGGAAGAAGAGTTTTTCCATGTCGGATATGCTAGTGAGGGCCCTTAGGGATATTTTGGTTCAAATTCTTCCAAAAGCATCAAATTTGGCGCAGATGTTGCCCATGCCATACTCTTTCGATATTTGACGGGCGCCAAGGGCGGTATGATCCGGGGACCATACCGGTCCATCCCGTCATGTCACCTGACCTATGACGTCATAATTAGGATATGCATCCAATCACATGGCGTACTATAAGTGGTCAAAGTTCAAAATGAATCGATCGAAAAATGAAGGCATGGATCCATTTTTAAGGTTTTCATAAAATCCAATATGGCCGCCAGGTCAAATGACCTATGACGTCATATTTATGACATGTATACAATCATGTATACATGAACCCGGATCATGATCGCACAAAAATTAAACACAAGGATATGGCATACAGTTCATAAAACATCAAAATCCGTACCTTTGTAATTAGACTGATGAACTGCATATGCCTGAAAATTAGGAAATAGACATGTAAATATTTCCTCTAATTGTCAAAAATAAGGTCAGAGTTCGATTACCCAACCCAGAAACATAAAATGGTGAACCTCGCTTAAATCTTGACAAAAAACTCAAAAACCGACATGTTTGACTCAAAAAATGACCTTTAAGATGACCTTGAGGGTTGACCTTGACCTCGAATCATCAAAATAACATCATCATTGGATTCCTCGACCTCGAAAACCCCTGAAAAGTGGTATCATACATGATTCCAACCCTCTTGGTTATTTAACTGATTTTCCTCTAATCCGGGTGGCGGCCATTTAGTATTTCGCCAATATGGTCCCCCCGGGGGGGGGGGGGGCGCCCGTCTTGGCGCCCGTCAAAAATCGAAAGAGTATGGCATGGGCAACATCTGGGCCAAATTTGGTGCTTTTGGAAGAATTTGAACCAAACGGCCCCAAAATATCCCTAAGGGCCCTGACTATGCCACATCCCTTGCACGAATGGCCGCAGAGCAGGAATTATTGAACCAAGAGTTGGTAGGAGAGATAGACGTGAAAGAGGAGAGGATATAAGCCTCCATTCCTGCAAAAATAACTTCAGCTATTCGTTCAGCACAGATGGAGGCATCGCCCGAGGAGAGGCAGTCGTCTTTCCAGGGAAAATCAGAAAAGAAGTTTCGTAAACCAGTCAAGTCAGCGCTATTGAAATGCCAGTACTGGTGTTTAGTCGGAGCAGTCGGAGGAGAAGGAGTGGTGATAAGTAAAGTGATGTTCACAAGATTGTGGTCAGGAGAACCAGTTGGAGGTGAAATTGTGTAGTTGTAACGCAACGGATTGGAGGTAAAGAACAAATCCAAAGTATTGGTGGAGTGGTCATGACGATCTGGGGTATGTGTAGGTTGGGTAATCATAATTTGTTCCAAATCATTGAGAATGGAAAATGTAAGATCTTCAACTCCCTCAACATCCTTGTGGGAAGATTTCAACCACTCCCTGTGGTGTACATTGAAGTCTCCTAAATAGAAGGATATGTGAATAGTTTGAAAACTGAAAACACAAATAAAATATTCTAAAGTGGTGAACAAACTCAAAGGAGATTGCCAAGTTATGTCCATTAATTTTAAATTATTTAAAACTTATAACTGCTGGTTGATTGGACTTCCACAGAAAATTAAAGGTATGATAAAGTGCATCTCCAATGATTAAACTTGATCATCATGATTGGCTAAGATAAAGAAAGTACAGGTATCTAAAGAAGTATTAACAACTAGCCGAAACCCGTGGAACATCCACGGAAGGGAGGATGTGGTGTATGGATAGAGTGTACCATTATAGATGGCATAGGGGATTTCCTTGTCCGAGTAAGAGTTAGGAAGAAAGATGAGAATGAAGAGTGCGTATATGAACAACGTATTTATTGCAATCTACTTAAATGACAACGCTACGATATACTTCTGAAAAATGAATGGATTCGTAATAGGAATCGGCATAGCACCACTCTGGGATTGTCCACTCAGTGGACGGCTTGCTGTCGCCTTCGCCTGTCCAATCAGCGGACGGCTTGCTTCGCCTTCGCCCAGCAGACGCCAATACGATGGCGTCATAAGATGGCGTCGTATCGGCAGTTAATCGGATGCTTTTGGGCCCCAACGTCGGCTAATTCAGATTTTTCGAGTATGCCTGTACGTGATAAACAAAGAGCGCGGTTCGTAGATCGTAAATCCATTAGTGCTGTGGGCATCGGGTCACTGGGTGCGGCGTAAAAGGGATAACAAAGTCGAGTCCTTACGCTATTATTATATAGACTAGCAGAAGTACCCGGCATTGCCGGGCGGGGGAGGGGAAGGGAGGGGGAAGGGGAGGGGAGGGGAACGTGGGGGGAGGGGAGGAGAGGGGGAGAGTGGAGGAGAGGGGGGGGAAGTACCCGGAATTCCGTGTATAAACGTGAGGGAGAAGAGGGGGGAGGGGGAGGAACATCACGTGATCGCGTCACGAACATCATTCATGATCACGTCATCACGTGATCGTGATCGTCATCAATGAGCGCGAATGAGCGAATCAGCGCGCTGCTCTGCCACTGGTTCAGATTCCGTGTATAATATTCCTCGCTGAAAAAAAATCTATGTGAAACATGCTACTATCTATGCTAAATCATGCTAAATCATGCTAAATGCTAATCATGCTAAAATCGATGCTACTTGCTGTGAGTTTATGGCGGCAAGGAACATCACGTGATCGTGTCACAAACATCATTCGTGATCACGTCATCACGTGATCGTGATCGTCATCAATGAGCGCGAATGAGCGAATCAGCGCGCTGCTCTGCCACCGATTCAGATTACGTGTATAATATTCCTCGCTGAAAAAAAATATGGATCTAAAGATGAAAGGAAAAAAAACCTATGTGGTGTGAATGGCAATGTTCCTCGCTGAAATGTGAAAAAACGCAATCGCTTTTCGCTCTGAAATACGTGCGAACGCGTAACTGAGTTAATGGCGGCAAAGAACATCACGTGATCGCTCTGAGCGAATCAGCGCGCTGCTCTGCCACCGGTCAGATTCCGTGCATAATATTCCTCGCTGAAATGCGCTGAGGTAAAAATATGGTAAAAAAATATTATGAAATATTTTTTTTTAGGTCGGCCATGTTCTTCCCAGGCTCAATGGCCATGTCTGTGCCAAATATCAAGTACGTGAGCCTCTCCGTTTAGGAGTCTATCGGTAACATTACACACACACACACACACACACACACACACACACACACACACACACACACACACAAACTGTGTTTTATATATATAGATGGAGTTAATGTCCTGTGCCTGGGATTTTAAAGACAACGTGCTTCAAACACATAATACATGATAAATCAATATTGAATCAATCATGATTCAATAATGAATAATTGATTAAATTATTAATTAAATAAAATAAGTATTATTATTGATAATAATTAATTAATAATTCTTTTAATAATTAAATAATAATTAATTGTTATTATTATTAATTATTAATTATTAATAATTAATTATTATTAATTATTAATTATTGATTAAATAATAATTGATAATCATGATTGGCTAAGATAAAGAAAGTACAAGTATCTAAAGAAGCATTAACAATGGAGTTAATGTCCTGTGCCTGGGATTTTAAAGACAACGTGCTTCAAACACATAATACTTGATAAATCAATATTGAATCAATCATGATTCAATAATTAATAATTGATAAAATTATTAATTAAATAAAATAAGTATTATTATTGATAATAATTAATTAATAATTATTTTAATAATCAAATAATTATTAGTTATTATTATTATTAATTATTAATAATTAATAATTAATAATTATTAATTATTAATTATTGATTAAATAATAATTGATAATCATGATTGGCTAAGATAAAGAAAGTACAGGTATCTAAAGAAGCATTAACAATGGAGTTAATGTCCTGTGCCTGGGATTTTAAAGACAACGTGCTTCAAACACATAATACATGATAAATAAATACATAATGCATATGGAGAAGCTTGAATTTTAATCGTTATGTAAGGGATTTCTTTGCCTGGCAGGGCATGCATTGCATCCATCCATGTGTCCTTCCTTGGATGGATGTTAAACTGGGTAACCCTTCTGGCCTTCTGCTGATATTCGCTGGGGGACATTTAAGATCCCACACTGCCTTTCGAAAAGAGTAGGCCATTGTGTGATGGGACCCTCCCTATTCGTGCATTTCAAATTCCTGCTGGAATGTGCATGGGCACTGCAGCGATGGTACAATTGTGCATTAGTAATGACGCAACAAAAGCATTGTGTCATAAAGTGCACCATCCTTTAGAGAGGACATTATAATCTGCCTTTCCCATATATATAGCATTCACTGCAGCGATGGTACAATTGTGCATCAGTAATGACGCAACAAAAGCATTTTATCATAAAGTACACCATCTTTTAGAGAGGACATTATAATCTGCCTTTCCCATATATATAGCATTCACTGCAGCGATGGTACAATTGTGCATCAGTAATGACGCAACAAAAGCATTGTATCATAAAGTACACCATCTTTTAGAGAGGACATTATAATCTGCCTTTCCCATATAGCATTCATTTGTGGACATTAATAGACAAAGCACCGAAATGAAAAGAATGAGCCGTTGTATGCCACAGCAGCCTTGGCCAAGTTAAAAAAAATTGCTTGGCATCACCCACGAGGTGGTATCGCCCATATTCATGCAATGATGGTGAAATGTCATTGTGATCAAACAGGTTAAATGACAAACAAGTACAGATCCATTCAAAGTACCCCCATGCCCAAAACAAACAAACATATCGTCCGGTGCGCGACGTTGCTGGGGCACCTTCGGCGAGCGCATGGAGACGGTATTGAGAGGGAGAGGTGTACAATAATTATTGATTGATTGATTGATTAATTAATGGATTAATTGAAATAAATAAATAATAATCGTAAAATAATTAATTTCTTAATCATTTGGCTAATTAGCATACCTAAACCAGCACTGTTTCATATGAATCTGTAACTTTTTGAAAATTAATCAAATAAGTAAGTAATAAAAAAATCAATTAATTGATTAATCAATGAATCAAAAATACCCTTTACAGCCAAATCACTTGGTCATTGTCATGGCCAAATATCAGCTTCCTAACTCAAAAGATGCCTGAGATATTGCCCAGATGAGAAAGAAAATAAATAAGTACTTAATAATTCGATAATAATTAAATAATTAATCAATTCCTTGATTAATAAAAAAATTAAAAACATCGTTTCTGCCAAAGCAGGTGCTCAGTATTGTGCCAACATTTCAGCTTCCTAGCTCAAAGGATGGCTGAGATATTGCCCGGACAAACAAGAAAACAAACAAACAAGAAGACGTTATGCAGAGCACGATACTTGCAAAATCAACCCCCCCCCCCCCCTCCAAAGGATACCATTGATCCATCAAATTGTCCATTTCATCCAGATTAAAATTGACGATCTCGATCAAAGCTTGGGTTAATAGGATGAAAAGTGACTATTTTTGAAATGAAAATTGATGATTTTAGAAGTATCACCTTGAATTGACCTTTGACCACAAAAACAGTTGGTTTTCCAATTCAGTGAGGCGCTATGCAAATGCTGTTAAATTTTCAATTCAATTGAATGAAAATTTATGATTTTTCAAATGAAAATTGATGATTTGGAAGTTTGACCTTGAGTTGACCTTTTGACCTCAAAAATAGTTGGTTTCCCTATTTAGTGGATCAATGTGCAAATGCTGTTCAATTTTTCAATTTAATCGGATGAAAATTGACGGTTTTTCATATGAAAATTGCTGATTTTAGAAGTTTACCCTTTGGTTGACCTTTGACCTTTTGACCTCAAAAATAGTTGGTTTCCCAATTCACTGAGGCGCTATGCAAATTTTGTTAAATTTTCAAGTCAATCGGATGAAAATTGACGGTTTTTCAGATGAAAATTCATGATTTTGGAAGTTTGACCTTGAGTTGACCTTTGACCTCAAAAATAGTACGTTTCCCAATTCAGTGACTCAATATACAAACGCTTTTCAATTTTTAAGTCAATCCGATTTAAAATGGCGATTTTAGAAATTTGACCTCCAGATGACCTTTGACCTTTGACCTTAAAACCAATAAGCTTCTCAATTGTGATGACTTTTACAACTTGGTGAAGTTTCATGATGATTGGTTTAGAATTGTGACCTGTAGGCGAATGAAAAACAAAGAAAGAATAACAAATGCAACCAATATACTTGAAAAATCTTCAATTTTGCAAGTAACAAGAAAGAAAGAAACCGGAGTGAAAACTGAGTACTCCCTTTCGGCGCGCGTCGGGGGCCCGGCAATGACGTCATGCAGCGCCTGGAAATGGAATAGGAAAGGAGCGGTGTACAACAAGACAATGTCACAAATTTTTTTGTTTACACTAAAAATTTGGAAGTTTCTTTCCACTAAAAATTAGTATTCTAGCTGTCTCTTCATTTTCCAAATTCACAAACATTCAGAAACCGCTGTCTCTAGATAAAATCATTGTGCTGTATTCTTACACCAAGGTGATCATTAGGTACCTGGCTTAGCATGTTGTTAGCCACTGCATTTTGGACTGGGATTAAATTCTGAATCAGCCACTTATTTGATATTTTATTGAGGTGCAGCTTTGTGCAGCTGATGCCATACCCTTGCATATTTGGGCAGGAAGTTGGAATTTGGCCAAGGTGCCCGGTAAAAAATTCTCAAATGTCCTTCCGGGTGGACGACGCACACACTGCTATGTCCACCTGCCAGTGAAACGTCAAGGTGACAGTTAAATATTGACAGTTAAATATCTGGGCTGAGATTCAAACCTAGGCCAGACAGCTCAGAGGTGAGTGAGTGTGTGTACACTTAGGGTATCCTGCCAGCCCGGCTTGACATGAAAAGTCATCATACTAAAATATGCAATTTGGTGTCTGTCTGTCTGACTGATTTTTTGGACCGAGATACATTCAGTCATTATCTAATCACAACCAAACGTGACAGGAGTACCAAGGGTCACACGATGGAGGTTATAGCGATTTAACTTCCCCTTCTCCCTGAGGGGGGTTTCCCCACCAAGAGGATTGTGTGTTGAGGTGTATATCTGTGTAAAGATAGCTTTATCGTGGCGTTTTTCCAAGGCCGCTTCTAATAACAAAAGCAATAGCAACACTAAATATAATAGCATAATATTCATGTTATTACAAAACAATATTAATACTAATAATATCCAACCTCCACAAGGTGTTTCCTCCTTGAACAAACGCCGTGTTAACGTGTATAAACAGCTTATTGTACCGTTTTCATGGGAGCAACGGCCTCTAGCAGAGGTAAAAAATATTATAAACCACAAACACATATGATTACCTTTTGAAACAGTCGCTAATACTGTCTAACACTTAACTGAAAGAAATTTGGAGGAATCCCGACATGTGTGAGGCAATCTATGCTTATCGCATCCACCACAGACGAACAGCCCTGAGCGTAGATCTACGGTAACCTATATATCTCACAGAGGATAACCTTCCTGATAATTACATGACCTTTCCTGCCGCTTCCATAGGTAGTGCATATACTAGTTCAAAGTAATTAATTAAAGTTTTTTTTCTTTTTTTTTACATTGTCCTAAGACCCAAGACAACCATTTTCACCATTTCGATTTTGAAATATATATTTCCACTCATTTATCTCATTTTTTATTTATCTATTTATTATATTTATTTATTTATTTATTTTGTGTCCACTTATTTTTAACGAAACAATGTAACTTTTATTTTTGACATTTTTAGCCCAATTTTATTTTGGTCACCAACCCAATGTACATTTTAAACCCCAAAAACTAGATGAGTTTTTACCATTACCACAATGACTATCTTTGAGCTTCCAGCAAATTAATGTTTCGATATCAATATATTTTTTTGAATTGTATGTTTTCATTTATTTTCCTGAGGTTATCAAATTTGATTAATTTTGAAAGGCGTTCAAACAACAAGTTTGTCGATTAATATTGTCTTCAAGAGGTTATCCAATATTGGAATTTAATTTCGGTTCTTGCTTTGCTTGCTAGCCTCACCACTCGGGCATTCTATTATTCATGCGGAGGGACAATCAGAGAGATCAAGTTACGAGGAAAAGCATTTGAGAGTGTATGTTCAAGGAGTCGGGAGAATGAGCAAGGCCTTGCATCAAATGCTGCCGAGTAGCCTTTGAGAAGGAATTTTACATAGCTAAAAAAAATCGTCTCCTAAGCAAAAAAGTATTCACATATCTCAGAGAGAGATTCGCTAACTTCTCTGGACACCGTTCATCATTTTGGACTGGAATATCCTTGCCGTTGTTGGGCAGTTGCATTGAAGTTTGATACTTTGGTGACTACGTGACTTAGCAATCGCCTCGACCTTGTGGATCGGAAATGAGAACAAGACAAACTTCTTGCTGCTGGTTTGGATCTGTTGTTGCGTTTGAGCCACGCAGCTTGGGATCAATTGGAATTGGAATATTTTTCGAAATGTCTTTGGATGCAATTCAGTTTACCTTCTGCTGCAAATAATAAGTGCCTTCTTAATGCAAGTGCTGCCGGTCAACAAAGGTATGGTGCAGTGACTTCTTGAAGGGAAAAAAAACTACTGTTTCCGTAGATGAATCAATTCTGAGAATGCCACTGGTCTCCGCAAAACGCTGCTGCTCGGTCAACGATAATGTTTTGACTTTGCCTGTCTCAAATCTATCTACTACAAGCAACTGTTAAACTTTGAGGATAGTCTTATAGAGTATTTGAATTTGAAGGTATAATCAGTTGCAACATGCCAGGGAAGGCACGTGCAAAAAAAGCCACACGGAAGAAACACATTCCATCATGTAGCAATGATTGCCAAAGAGTGAACGAAAGAAGCAAAGCTGAAAAGAAATGTGGAAAAGGAGATGCCATACCGCAGTGTAAAGGAGGACTGAAGTCAACTTCCAATAAACCAAAAAACATGGCAGAAGAATTGCCGATGGCAGGAAGAGTACCTATGGAAACAGTTGCATTGAAAAGTGGACCAAAGGGAACGCTGGCTGGACTGAAAGCAACAAGAAATTATTGTGCAGATGATCGATCAAAAGGAAATCCTCAAATGAAACAAACTGAAAGCAGATTTGAAAAGAAAGCTGTTGCTAAAGCCTCCATCGAGGAAAGTGAAGGAGATAGCAGTTCTTTAGATGAGACTGAAAAACCATCCATTCATGATCATGATGAGGATTCCGAGGGTTCCCTGATAGACACCTCAGAAGACGAGATGATTCACAAGGAACCGCTAAAGAACGAGTCCGTAGATTCAGAATCGAGCAGTCAAAGTTTTTCAGAGCAAGATGAGCCCAAGAAGGAAATGTATTCTTCTGTCACTATAAATTTCGATAAGTCTTGCGATGCAAGTGAGACGATGCAAAAGAGACAAGATGGCGCTAAGAAATCTGAAGAATACACAAAGGTTAACCCTTTACTTCGGATGTTTCGTTTCTTGACACCCTTTCAGCAAAAGGCAACGTTTAGTCCGCATAATAATAAGAATTCGGAGGAAAGTATCACAGGAGCGAAAGAGAAAACTTCAAGCAAAGTTCCTGAAAATAAGATCATGCCCCGAAGATTTGCAGCAAGAGTAGCTGCTGCCCAGGTACTGACTACCACTTGGAAGAAGGAAGACCCTGAGGAACTACAGGAAGGAACCTTGTTGGAAAGTGAAGAGGATTGTTCTCATGGTAAATACAGGCCAATAGTCAATATGGCTGCTTGTGATCAATCAGCGCAAGTTTTCAAACCCACGCAGAAAACAAAACACGATGCTGTGCAATGGAAAAAAGATGGTGTTGGGATGTTTTCTCACAAAGTGAGGACAGCGCAGCATGTGATAACAATGACAGGAGAAGAAGTATCAACTGAGGATGTCGGCGTGGGGAGAAACAAACAAGGGAAGTTCGCTTATCGAGCCAAAACAGCAGGCCTAATAGTTGGAGGCCAAACATCAGAACAACGCCAGAGAATGCAAGGCCGGCTGGCAAACAAGACTTCGGTTATGGGATTTTTGACAAATAAAGTTTCTGGGAAATCAAAAGCACACATGGATGTTGACAAGCTCTCCAGAACCCTACAAGTGATTGATCAAAAATGTTTCAAGATCTCAAAAAGGCATAATCAGTCAGCAGAAAGGGAAGAATGTGAAGAAAGGGCCATTGAAACTGAAATGGCTGAAAAGAGCTTTTGGAAGCCTCTAAAATTTACAAGTAGATTGTTTCAGAAAACAAGGCCACCTAAGACTGAGGAACACGTGACTCTGAACATGAAAAAAAACAAAAGATTAAATGAGTCCGTCTTAAATCTCTCACCTGCGGTAAGAGGACGGACGTTGGACAGTAGATCGAAACCTGAAGGATGTGAATCGGCGATGCAAATACCAGCAACAAAGCAGAAGGGTAGAGCCAGCACTCCCTGGACCAAAATGAGAGTGGGGCAGATGGGACAAAATGATGCCTCAACAGATAGAGCTCACAGGAAGAACATGGATGTAATGGTCCATTGCTTGACGAGCCGCCAACAGCACTGGATTAACAGAGAACAACATGGCAGTTCACTTGATAAGGAACAAATGGGCACTGAAAGTCGGTTTGCCGTTGTGCTCCCAAGGATGCACCAGACTATTTGTACACCGGACAAGCTACAGCCACGGCGGAAAGCCAAGGTTCCTTGCCATTGGTCTCACATGCCTGAATACAGGAGAGTTGAGCTAAACGCGTTGCAGGATGACTTTCTTCCCATTACCACGGTGACCAACTTGACTAAATGGACCATGTACCGAGACCCCAAAACATCCTGGGCTTTATCTGCTGGTGGCTTAAGGAAGCAGGAAGAAAGTTGGGAGAGAGAGGATGATCTTTATGAGAAATATTTAAACAAGAAGGTAATGTGGGATAACAAAAACCTTGAATGCATCATGCTGTGTTTTGAAATGTATTTGTTTTGTACTAGTTCATATAAGATCGTTTACTGTTGCTATTTCTGTTTTTGCTGGTGCTGCATGAGATTAGCAACTGAGACAGATAATATAACTTTTTCTACAATATAAATTTTGGATATAGCTCATAATACCACCATCATCAAATATGGCATCACAATTGGATATGCCATATGGGCATTGGTATAGGCCTCAAGCTATTGGTGTAGGCCTCAAGCTATTGGTGTAGGCTTCAAGCTATTGATGTAGGCCTCAAGTTGTTGATTAATTGTTACATTACAGACATTTGGTCCTGAAATGTTGGAAAAAGTGAAAACAGCTTCAAAATAACATCTAATACGCTAGCCACTAATTCAGGATATCTACAAGTTGATAGTTCAATGATCGACATATTGCTTTATAGGGTTAGCATATGTGCGGTTTTCCCAGACATGTCTCCTTTTCGGTCCTTAAATCTCTGTCAAGCGGGTTTTTTCGATATCTAAAAATGTCCGGGATTTTCCCATCTTTTTGCTTTTGCATTTTCAAAGGGATACATTTTAAGATTTGGGATACTTTCTTTTCCTTATTTAAATGGTTAAACCATTTTTGTACATTTTCTTAGTGATAAAATGCGGTTGTGTAATGTTTGGACTAGGACAATTTAGTACCAATCTGTACTACTCTGTCATGGCGTAATGGACATGTTCAAACATGGACTCTTGCATGTCTACTTCCTGTACAACTTCACAATGAGAGAGAGCGAGAGAGAGTCCAGTGGCGTGCTCAGTCCGCGATTCAGTGTCTTTCTTCAATGTCTCTTTTCTGAGTCCGTACCGTACATACTTGCTCGATTTTTTTCAAGAGCTCTTTATTTGATATTTGATATTTTATTTTGTTACGCCCAAACACAACACCAAAACGAAAGTGTAAATTCACTGCAGAACGAAAGACAAAATTCCCATTTCTTGAAGTGGTCGAGAAGAATTGGAACCTGGGTACTTGGTATGTATAGCTGGTACGTATGTCTCTGTGGCAAATAAAGGTGCTCTTGATTTACAATCTCAGGTGGACTCGGACAAGCAAAATATTTCAGTAATAATTCAGTATTTTGACTGGACGAATGGCGGTTTGCAGTCAAAATTAAGGGAGGTCTGGAACACACCAATGGGATTGCCAATGCGTTTGCTCAATACATAAAGGAAACTCTTGAAAAAACTGTCCTCTTTTTTGGAGTGTCCCTCGCCAGAATGACCTCTTTTTATCAGTGTCCCTCTTTGGAGTTCTTCGGAGTGTCTCTCTTTGGAGTGATCCTCTCCAGAGTGTCCTCTTTTTCAGAGTTCCCCTCTCCAGAAAGTCCTCTTTTTTTTCAGTGTCCCACTCTGGAGTGTCCTCTTTTTTCATTGTACCTCTCTGGAGGGTCCTCTTTTTCGGAGTGTCCCTCTCCTAGAAAGTAGTCCAAAAGTCCTATTACCTTGTGAATACAAAAGGTCAAGGCTGGTCAAGGCCTTCTAACCAAGTATTGACCCGCCCTCTGCTCAACATTATTGTTATACATGCTGAAAAGCTTTTATAGGCCTTGAGTGTTGGGAGGACTTATGGACATACATATGGTAATGATTTTCCCACTACCTCCTCAGTTGTACCCAGTCACAGACAGCATGGCTTTGTGGAACTGCAAATCTTTGGATGAGGTTGGAGTGGATGATATGACACAACTCACGTAAGTCAGCACCCAAATCACCACAATTTATGCCTTAGATCACAGATGCACCTGCTTACATATTGAAATGACATGCGAGAAGGTTGCCTCCTTTTTAATGAATCAGTGGGACTATTTTATCATGTTATCAAAGTTGTTATATGGAAATGTAATTATTGAGACATATAACAGGAAGGACTACTTTTGGTGTTTAGAATGCTGTGTTTGAGAGAAGGATTGGAAGGTTTTGGTTTCCAATATATTGTAAACTGAACAACAATCATGTCTGCAGGGATTTGCATGAAGGGGCAGTCCTCATGAACCTCAAGACACGCTATGACCATGGAATTATTTACGTAAGTAAATATAGGGTTGGTACACTACTTCTATCTTCAGATTTTAAAAATCTTTCTTTAGGTCATCTCATCTCGATTCACAAAGAGATGAACTTATAAAATGGGTTGTGATGTCCGGATGTCTGTCCGGCCATGCGGTCGTCCATTAACTTTTTGCTTCATCAGTTACATGGTCTGTTGGCGAATAGAAAAGTCACATAGAAAAGTCAAAGATGTTCTTCTCCAGAACCACTTAACATATCGATGCAAAACTTCAGATGTACGATTGACCAGCCATGGGGAATGTAGGTTGAATTGTTTTTCATATTCATCTTCATTGACACAATTTAGGCTGCATGTGCACAAAAGTGGTCGTTAAATATCCTAATAAAAACAATCAGTAATCGTTAAAGCTAGGGATATAATAATGGCAATGCATGTGACATAATAGGGTGTATGGATGATGCGGGTATATGGGCCATAATAGTCACGTGTTCGGTTAACGATGGTATTTTTGTTCAGAATGAGCGTGCGAGGTGAGACCATGTGCTTTTTGAGTGACAAGCTAGTTTTGTCATGTTATGATGTAAAGTGTAACATTTGATAATGGCCATAACTCATATGTATCAAGTTTCATTTCTTTCAAGTGTGTTGAGTTTCTTTTTTGATTTACTGTGGATTTCCACCAATAACTCGGTCATATTTCTTTCTCGCTTTCTGTTTCTTTCTTTCTCTCTTTCTCTCTCTCTCTCTCTTAAAGAAAGGCAATTCATTTAATGCAAGGTTTTTATTTCCATGATCCATCCGTACGTCACCGGTGGTCTACCCACGGGTAGGCTGTGCTGCTGAAGAATCTTCGTAAGATCACACTAGGTGGTTTGCCAATGCCTTTCCAGCAGTAATCAGGACAGGAATTTGTAATTTGTTCAGGATGCTGACGATACCTTAGCTACTCTCGCAATATGCATTGAGGCCTGTTTAACATCTACCAATAACATCTACCAGTCAATGCTAGAAAAAAAAATTCCCATCTTAATGTGTCATCCAGTATAGACTGCTCAATGTTGATGCAAACAAAGCCTGGCCTGAGAACCACCAGTCTGACAGTTTAATGTTGGGTCAAAAACAAAACTCAGACCAGAGAGTTCAAAGGCTGTACCACTGTACCATCCAATCAAACTAGACTAGAGAGCTCAAAGCTGTACCACTGTAGTACTGTACCACTGTACCATCCATTCAAACTATCTCCATCATATTACGAGCTGTAAAAGCAAACCCATACTCATGTATAAGCTGCTCGATTGAGCTCACCTGGAGTAAATGAAAGTTTGTCAACATATTGAATATTTAAATAATTAATATTTAAAATAATTAATAATTAAAAACATTAAACAATTGAATATTTGAGAATTTTCAACTTATTATTCATATTCTTTCGAATATATTTTACTCTGAAGTTCTTCGCTCCATCTTTCCCTTAACCTCTTGTCTGCTTTTTTTTTTCTAAACCAACAACATACAAAGTAATGTGTGTTTCAATCTCACAATATCAAAACTAACAAGTTTTCAATAGTTCATTAAATTCAGTGTTTGTATCATCATATCAGGCCACGATACATGGAATGAATGTTCGATTTCTCCCTGTCTACTTTCTTCTTGCAGACGTACATCGGCACCATTTTGATATCGGTGAACCCGTATCAGATGTTTGACCTCTACGGCACAGAAAGCGTCCTGCAATACCGTGGAAAAGATATTATCTGTAATCCTCCGTAAGTTTGAAATTTGTGGCGTAAACTGCCTTGTGATTTCCAGCAGTAAGAATCCTTAAAAAAAAAAAAAAGATGTAAAAAAGACCGTAATTTAAATATTTTTTTAAAACATTTTTAACCTTAAAAATTTTATTTCATTTTTATAGGAAATATACTGTATATATATATACTGTATATATATACACACATACACAAGTGACAGGTAACTGTTTGCAAATTGTGGCGTAAACTGCCTTGTGATCTCCAACAGTAAGAATCCTTTTTTAAAAAAAGGGAAAAAATTTTACTTACATTTTACATTTTTTTTACATTTTTTAAACTTAAAAATTGTACTTTCTTTTTATAGGAAATATACTGTATATATATATATATACAGTATATTTAAATATATATATACTGTATATATATATATATATATATATATATATATATATATACACACACACATACACAAGTGACAGGTAACTGTTTGTATGCTAGGCACCTGTTTGCTTTGGCCAATGCAGCCTGCATCAAACTCAAGGATTTCAAAGAAAATCAGTGCATCCTCATCAGGTGTGTTACATCTATGCAGAGACGGTACAGTACATAGGCCTAAAGTGACTTTCGGCAGTTAACTTGAAATACAAAGTGCTTGTTTCTGTTTGACCGATAATGGTAACCACATATGTGGTGGCAGTGGTGAAAGTGGCTCAGGAAAAACTGAGGCCACCAAGCTGATGCTGCGTTATATGGCAGCCATTGGAGGAACGCAAAACCACCACATCACCCAACCGGTAGATATTCTTGAAAAATATGAAGCATCCTTTAATATTTTACAACTTTGTAGTCGTGTTATCAACACCGAGTGGAATGAAAGTGTTAAATGCATGTTTTCTTCCATGACCAGTTATACTGAAAATTCCTTATGCTTACAGATTCTTGAGGCCTCACCTCTGCTGGAGTCATTTGGGAATGCCAAGACGATGCACAACGACAATTCTAGTCGTTTCGGTAAATATGTGGAACTCTTCCTCGAGAAGTAAGTGAATTCATTGCAATCATTTTATGCCAAATATTTATATTATATTACGACTGCAAAAAAATTATTAACCTACTCGTAATAATAATTACTATTATAGTTATTGTCATCATTGATCATGGAGCATAATGTTGTTCTGGCATGCAGTGGTGTCATTACCGGTGCCTCAACCTCACAGTACCTGTTGGAAAAGTCCAGGATTGTTTTCCAGGTATGTCAGTAGTTCCTTTTAGTACCTTATGTGACCGATGGCAAAGGGTATCAACTGGCACAGAAATGGTGGGTCCAATTGAGTAATTACATATTTGTAATTAAGTAATTAATTACAAAAAGTACATATTTGAGATAGGACAATAGGAAGTTCACCAGTAATGCCAACTAGTCAAGACAACAGGTGCGATATGACATGTATGAGCTATCTGATGATGCTGGTTTAACATTACAATGTGCTAGATATGTTTATGGGAGATAATACACAGCAAGTGAGTAAAGAAAACATCAACAAAGTTTACTCAACAACTTCACAACAATCAACAATTCACTAATAACAGGTACGCAAATGTAAATGTCTTGCAATTAAAACCATTTAATGAACAAATAAATAAAACTAGAAGGGCACTCGGTAGAGGGAAAAACTCCGCCAGGCTGAATAGTTTGTTTTGTATCCCAATAATAGGCCGGATCTGGATTCGGACCTGAACCAAAGTCTTACCGGCTTGTTCTTGTCACCAAACCAACTCGTCCACCAAGTTCAGTCATAACTCGTCCACAACTTTTTTTTAATACCATGTTATATATCGCGTTTCGCCCGATCTCTCAATGGTGAAGAATCACTTAAAATTAAACAATTCTCATATCCGAATCCATACTCAGATCTTCTCCAAACTCGAATCGAATAGTCCTTGTCAGACACCCAACCTCTCCACCAAGTTTTGTCCAAATCCGTCCATAAATTCTTGAGATATCCTGCTATGTATCGTTTTTGGCCCTACCTCTCAATGGTGAAGAATCACTTTAAAAATTCTAGTAGCCGGATCCGAATCCGGATCTTCACCACAATCTAATCATTTCGTTCTTGTCACATACGCTACATCGCTGCCAAATTTCGTCCGAATCCGTCCACAACTTTTCGAGATATCTTGTTCACAAACAGACAGACAAACAGACAGACAGACAGAGACAGGTGTGAAAACATAACCTCCATCCACCTTCGATGGCGGAGGTAAAAATCCATTATGCAGTGTTTATGTACTATATCAAATTATACCGGCCACACACACACACACACACATACACACACACACACACACACACACACACACACACACACGCGCGCGCGCGCGCGCGTACACACACACACACACACACACACCCGTTTTAAGGCACAAGTCCATCGTCTCCAATACTGTCATCAATAAACGTTGCGACTTTGCCAAGAGCCTGGGAATCTGAGCACAACCGAGAATGGTATCTACGCCTGCCGCCATTACTACGTGTTTCCACCATTGTGAATGTATTACCTTACTTCTGTAATAATTACTGCCTAACGTGACAGTTCGACATCAGCATTTAAGTCTGAACATGTCTAAACGATGTTTAAATCAACATATCTCAATAGTCATGGAGTTACATTACCACGCACATTTATCCAGCACGCTGTATATACATTTATCGAGCAGGCCGCAGGCTGAGCAGGCCATAGGCCGAGCAGGCTGCAGGCCTAGCAGGCCATAGGCCGAGCAGACCGCAGGCTGAGCAGGCCATAGGCCGAGCAAGCTGCAGGCCTAGCAGGCCATAGGCCGAGCAGACCGCAGGCTGAGCAGGCCATAGGCCAAGCAGACCGCAGGCTGAGCAGGCCATAGGCCGAGCAGGCCGCAGGCTGAGCAGGCCATAGGCCGAGCAGGCCATAGACTGAGCAGGCCATAGGCCGAGCAGGCCGCAGACTGAGCAGGCCATAGGCCGAGCAGGCCGCAGACTGAGCAGGCCATAGGCCGAGCAGGCCGTAGACTGAGCAGGCCATAGGCCGAGCAGGCCGCAGACTGAGCAGGCCATCGGCCGAGCAGGCCACAGACTGAGCAGGCCATAGGACGAGCAGGCCGCAGGCTGAGCAGGCCATAGGCCGAGCAGGCCGCAGACTGAGCAGGCCACAGGCCGAACAAGCCATAGGCCGAGCAGGCCGCAGGGTGAGCAGGTCATAGGCCGAGCAGGCCGCAGGCTGAGCAGGCCATAGGCCGAGCAGGCCGCAGACTGAGCAGGCCATAGGCCGAGCAGGCCGCAGGCCATTACATTTTTACGATGACGTGGTTGCACCAAATACAATAAATAAAGCGTCATTAAACTTCATTAACAGCTACTAATATTCATGAAAAACTCATTTAACATTTAACAAGAAATTTGTAACAGCAATAGGTGATAAAGGGTTCGATAATCACCGTATTAAAGCGCGGCGTTACGCGCGCTGCTTGTGAGCAAGGAGGAAGCGGACAAGCGGTAACATATAAACGTCTTTATTGTAAGACTACACTGTAACACTGAAATGCTCCGGGCTGGTCGCCCGGTGTATATCATGAGGCCACGCCTACCCCTCGGGCGTGGCCACCGCCCACTTGGTGCGTGGAATGATGTCACCACGCCAGTGGGCTTTTGTGTCCGCCACACGCGCCCCCCCAGAATTCCCGCGCACCTGGAGGGCCAGTTTGCGGGGCAGACGAATGACCCGGCCGAAGCGCCCCCTGGCGATCGGCGGCGTCCGGGGTGCAGGGATGCCAGGTGGGATGCCCCTGGCTGCCCCTGGGATGGGTGCAGGACCGGGGGGCGGCGTGGCGGCGGGGCTGGGCGGTGCCGGGGGTCCGCCCGCAGGAGGGCGGCCCCGACGTGGGGGTCAGGCCACTGGCGGTGGATGGTCCACATCGAGGTGGGCCGGCTTGAGGCGGTCTACCGAAACGCGGTCAGGAGTACCGCCGATGTCCAGGGTGAAGTGCTTCACCCCGGTCTCCAGCACGCGGAAAGGCCCGTCGTACGGGGGCCGCAGTGGTGTCCGATGGGCATCGTGGCGGACAAAGACGTACTCCGCCGTGCGAAGCTCCGGGGCGACGTGCGTCGGTGGGTGCCCGTGGCATGCCGTTGGCACCGGGGCGAACCTCTGGGCGGTCTCTTGCAGAGCGGAGCGCTGCTGTGCCGCGGACCATGGTGCTGTGGAGTCGGGGAGGAACTCGCCCGGCACCCGCAGCGGTTGCCCGAAGACCAACTCCGCCGCGGATGCGCGCAGGTCCTCCTTGGGCGCCGTCCGGAGGCCCAGCAGGACCCAGGGGAGCCTGTCGACCCAGCCGCCGTCGCGGAGGGTGGCCCGGAGCGAGGCCTTCAATGAGCGGTGAAATCGCTCACACAGGCCGTTAGCCTGGGGGTGGTAGGCCGTGGTTCGGTGCAGCCGGACCCCGAGCCCCTGCGCAACCGCCCCCCAGAGCTCCGAGGTGAACTGGGGGCCGCGGTCGGATGAGATGTCTGAGGGGGCGCCGAACCGGGCGACCCAGGTGGCGATGAAAGCCTGCGCGACATCGGCCGCCGTTGTCGACGCCAAGGGCACGGCCTCCGGCCACCGGGTGGTGCGGTCCACCATGGTGAGGACGTAGGTGAAACCCCGCGAGGGGGGCAGAGGTCCCACCAGGTCCACGTGGACGTGGTCAAACCGGCGTTCCGGCACCGTGAACGGGGCCAACGGGGCCTGGGTGTGCCGGTGCACCTTGGCGCGCTGGCACGCGAGGCACGTCCTGGCCCAGCCGCGGACGGCCTTCCGGAGGCCATGCCAGACGAACTTGTCGGCGATCAGCCTTTGGGAGGCCCTCGCGCCCGGGTGGGACAGGCCGTGGATGGCGTCAAACACCTGGCGCTGCCAGCCCGCGGGCACGATGGGGCGAGGACGCCCGAGGGAGACGTCGCACAAGAGGGCCACGCCCGCGCCGTCGAATGGCACCTCGGTGACGTGGAGGCCCGTGACGGCGGTCCGCAAGGCCTGGACGTCGGGGTCAGCGGCCTGGTCCGCTGCCATCCGGGCATAGTCGATGCCGAGGTGGACTGCGTGGGCGACGGCCCGGGAAAGGCAATCCGCCACCGGGTTGTCCTTCCCCGCGACGTGCTGGATGTCCGTCGTGTACTCGGACACGGCCGAGAGGTGACGCTGCTGCCGGGCCGACCACGGCTCGGTGACCTTGCCCATCGCGAAGATCAGTGGCTTGTGGTCGACGAAGGCAGTGAGCGCCCGGCCCTTGAGCAGATGGCGGAAGTGCCTGACCGCCAAGTGAAGTCCGAGCAACTCGCGGTCGAAGGTACTGTAACGGCGTTCGGGCGGGCGAAGCTGCCGGCTAAAGAACGCCAGCGGTTGCCAAGCTCCACGCACCCATTGCTCGTGCACCACGCCCACCGCGTAGTCCGAGGCATCGGTGGTGAGGGCGATCGGTGCATCGGGCGCCGGGTGCGCGAGCATGGTGGCGTTAGCCAAGGCGAGCTTCGCGCCCGTGAACGCCGTGTCCATCTGCTCGGTCCAGGTAACGTCGCCTTTGCCCGGCTTACCTTGGAGAGCTTCGTGCAGGGGGCGCAGGAGCTGGGCGATACGGGGCAGGAACCGATGGTAAAAGTTCACCATGCCCAGGAACTCCTGCAGCCCTCTGATCGTGCGGGGGCGCGGAAACCCCTTCACCGCCTCCACCTTGGCCGGCAGGGGGACGGCTCCGTGCCTGGTGACACGGTGCCCCAGAAAATCGATTGTGGCGGCGCCGAACCGGCACTTTGCGGGGTTCACAATCAGGCCATGCTGGCCCAGGCGTTCGAAGAGCGTGCGGAGGTGGCGTAGGTGCTCTTCGCGGGACGCGCTGGCGACGAGGATGTCGTCCAGGTAGACGTAGACAAAATCCAAGTCGCGCAGGACGCTGTCCATCAGTCGCTGGAACGCCTGAGCCGCATTCTTCAGACCGAAGGGCATGCGCAGGAACTCGAAGAGTCCGAATGGCGTGATGACCGCCGTCTTCGGGACGTCCTCCGGCCTGACGGGGACCTGATGGTAGCCGCGTATGAGGTCCACCTTCGAGAAGAAGGACCTGCCCGCCAAACGGGCGGAAAAGTCCTGAATGTGGGGGACGGGGTAGCGGTCGGGAGTCGTGGCGTCATTGAGACGGCGATAGTCCCCGCACGGTCGCCATCCCCCGCCGGGCTTCGGCACGATGTGCAGCGGCGACGCCCAAGCGCTCTCTGAGCGCCGAACGATGCCGAGTCGCTCCAGGGTAGCGAACCCCGCTTTTGCCACCGCCAGCTTCGTCGGCTCGAGGCGGCGTGCCCGGGCGTAGACCGGTGGCCCGACGGTGGGGATGTGATGGGCCACCCCGTGCTTGACGGCCCCCGCCGAGAAGGTGGGCCGCGTGAGGGCCGGGAAGCCGGCGAGGAGGCGGGTGAATGCGTCCGCTGCCGGAAGCGTACAGACCAATGTGGCCGGAACCGAACCGTTCGGCAAGCCGCTTGGCAAGCCGCTCGTTGAGCTGGGCAACGCACAAGCGAGCGAGCTGAACGTCTCGGCCTGGACAAGCCGTCTGCGCTTGACGTCGACCAGGAGCCCATTAGCGCACAGGAAGTCCGCGCCAAGCAGTGCCATGGGCACGTCGGCGGTGACGAACGTCCATCGGAAAACCTGCCCTCCAAACCGCAGAGAGAGGCAGCGTTTTCCGTACGTACGGATGGGCGTCCCGTTCGCGGCAAGCAGCGCGGGGCCCCCACCCACGGCGTGCTTGTCTGACGTGCCGGCGGGAATGACACTCACCTGCGCTCCCGTGTCGCACAGGTAACGGCGCCCGGAGAAGGTGTCCGTTATGAACAGCAGGCTGCTCGAACGGCCGGCGCTCATCGCCACTATTGAGCGCCGACCCGGGCGTTTCCCGACCCGTTGAAGGAGCACGGCGGATGACACCGCCGAGCTTCGTGGCCGAACTTGGCGTGGAACCAGCACCAGGTGGTGGAGCTGGAGGAGCGCGGCTGGCTCCGCCCGGCCGGTGGAGTTGGCGGGTTTCCCCGCGGTGGCGGTTTTCGCCGCGGCGGTGGGCTGGGCGTGGCGGCGTTCACGAGGTGCGTATCAGCATGCTGCTGAACATCAGCGCGCTGTAGAAGCTGATGCTGTGGAACATGCTGCTGAACATCAGCGTCGAGGGCCGTGACGGCCACGCCGACGCTCGCCCGTGTGTCCGAAGCGGCGAAGTACCTGTCCGCCTTGGCGGCCAATGCTCGGGGTTCCGTTAGCTCGGTCCCGGCCAACGTGAGGCGAACCTGCGCTGGAAGTTGGCGCCGGAAAAGCGCCCGGAATAGCGAACCGGGGGCTTCGTCGCCCAACAGTGACAGCATATGGTCCATTCGGACCGACGGGCGCGTCTCACCGAGCTCGGGGAGATCCAGGAGGCGATCGGCCCGTGCGTCGTCCGTGAGGCCGAACGTGGCTAGGAGTAGCCGCTTGAGTGCCTCGTACTTGTGGCCGTCCGGTGGGTGGCGAAGGACGGACACAACTCGAGCGGCCGTGCCGGGCCCGAGGGAGGCGACGACATGGCAGTAGCGCAGGTCGTCGTTGGTGAGGCGCCGAAGCTGAAATTGGGCTTCGGCTTGAACGAACCAGACTTCGGCCTGGGCCTCCCAAAATTCGGGAAGTTTAATCGCCATTGCCTTGTCGTTGGCCATTGCAATGGCGTCGTGTTCGGAAGGATCGCTACGGCAGATCCAACGTCGAGGGTCACCAGTAAAGCGCGGCGTTACGCGCGCTGCTTGTGAGCAAGGAGGAAGCGGACAAGCGGTAACATATAAACGTCTTTATTGTAAGACTACACTGTAACACTGAAATGCTCCGGGCTGGTCGCCCGGTGTATATCATGAGGCCACGCCTACCCCTCGGGCGTGTCCACCGCCCACTTGGTGCGTGGAATGATGTCACCACGCCAGTGGGCTTTTGTGTCCGCCACAGTATATTGAGAGCTGAACAACCCAAATACACGTGCTTCTAGGCATACAGTTTCCGGTTTCCAAAATAGAGAAAATAAACAATGATAAAAATACATAAAATAAGTCTGAACCACGTGGTTTTAGTAGTTTGGCCTGATGGAGTTAAAGGGCTGGCCTATAATTACAATATTACACTTTTATAATACTTTGGTCGGATTACAAAACGAAATGTTCTGCATATATGTGTATATCATCACGTGTTGTCTTTGTGCCAAGTTTGAACAAAATCGGTCCATGCATGTCCGAGATATGGCAGCGGACGGACGGACGCAAGCATGCACAGACAGACGCACGCACACACGGACGGACGACACCCAATCCACAAGCCCCCGCTTCAGTCCAAGTCCAACAGGGGAAAATAACTCGGTAGAACAACTTGAGAAAAAGAAAAAGAAAAGTTTTATGCTACAAAACATGGGTTTTTTAAAATCTCCGCTGACAACGAAGTTTGCTAATCTAACACAGCAAAGAATACATTGACAGTTTTGGCATGCAACTTCCGGTTTCTACAAATAAAGGGAAGCATCTCCTCACTGGCTACACTGACGTCATTGCAGTTGCTGTAAATATCAGTCGAACCGACTCATTCCGATTGTCACGCTCTCCAGAGTTGTGTCGGTCTTTGCTTCAGGTTCAGCTGCATCACGAGTGTAATCGACAATTGATCTTGGCTGATTAACTTGGGCACATCACCGAGCCGGTCAAATGGTCTGTTTGCGGTTTTTAAATCTGCAGATGAAAATTAAACAATGAAGGTCATTGCAAGCTGCTTCCGGTTCCGCTGCTACCAATAAAGAGGAAAATTGTAGAGGCAAAAATAAGAGAACCTGAAAATAAGAAAATCCAAGCAGGAATGGGTCGGAGCAATGAGGAGATCCACATGGGAGACACGATAAAGATGAACTCTCTGATGTAGTTCTCCCTCTTGTTTTCCCCTTCACCACGTCCAGGATGTCTCACCATCTTCCCTTTCATTCCTTACTTTTTTTTTTTCCTTGGAATACCCTTCCTCAGTCATGGGAGCCTGGTGTTGGCTAAGCAGTTTGGGTGCTGGCCTGGGATCCTAGGATCCTGGTTTTGAATCCCGATCGATCGCTGAATTAACACCAGTCAGGTTCACAATGTTTTTTTGTTCAAAAATTTTGGAGATTAGCAAAACTATACATTTTTGGAATACTCAGAGCATGAGGAATCCAAAAATTAATGTTGGCATTTGCGTAGACACCTGCATGGCCGCCATTTTGGATTTTCAAAATGGCCGCCATAAAATACATAATTTGCGCTATATCGGCTTCTAGTCAACCTAGAATCTTATTTAAATATGCTAATCCTATGTTTCCTGGGTCAAGAAAACCATTGGTGGGATCATTAGACTTCTAATCCTAACACTTGCTTCACTTTTAGGACTTTCCAGATGACACTCAGGACAGTGATGAAGATCTGTAAGAGCATATTCCTGAACAGTGTAGACCTAGTAGATCGTGTGTATAGGACTTGTAGTTCAATCTGATACTAACAAGGCTGCTTTCTTGCTTTATAAACCCATACCTATAACTTCAAAGGACTTGCAATATCATGTATTATGTAATACAGTTATATCACAAATATAAAGACAATGGTTTTCAATTACCTTTGTTTGTTGCTTTTCTATAATCCTGAGCACTATTTTGAGGTCTTTATTGGATTCCTTGACCCAGAAAACATAGGATTAGCATATTTAATTAAGTCTCTAGGTTGACTAGAAGCCGAGATCGCGCAAAATATGTATTTTATGGCGGCCATTTTGAAAATCCAAAATGGCGGCCATGCAGGTGTCTGTGCAAATGCCAACATTGATTTTCGGATTCTCCATGCTCTGATGATTCCAAAAATGTACAGGTTTGCTAATCTCCCTAAATTTTGAACGAAATTCTATTTGTTAACATAGTGAACCTGACTACCAGGGGGGTTGACTCAGCCTGTCATCCTTCCGAGGTCGGCAAATTGAGTACCAGCTCACTGGTAATTCTCTGTGTGTCGCAAGAGGCGACTAACGGGGTTGGTGGCAGGAAGGGCATCCGGCCGTAAAACATTGCTTCAACAAGGGGGACCACGGTGCCCGAAAAAGACCAACCCCTGCTCTGCGGAGAAAAATGGCCTCTAAAGGTGGTTCTTCCTCAGTCATGCTAGTCTATCTTTAGTCTTTCATTCTGTTCGCTCACTTCCACCTTGTGTCCGGTGCCGCTCATTGATAGATGCATGAATCGGACACCCATCTATAGAGTAAGGTCACTCAAATGCCCCTTTTGGGAAAGGGTGGGCCAACTCCTTTGTCGATGCATTTTCCTCTCAGATCTTCTGTTTGAAGAGCCTTTTGTTGAAGATAAACATATAACGAGGAGTGACGTGGTTATACAGGGTGGAGTAGAAGGTAACTCGACTACCCTTGAAAAAAAAAGTACAATGCAGAACATTCCACCAATTGTCTTTTAGGCCATTATCTGAATATCAGTTGCCATGCACTTGGCTTTGGTAAAAAGGGAGTAATTTCAAGTCTCCAAATTATCCTGTGCTGGACTTTCAAGTCTTTCAAGTCCAGTCAACAAACAACCACATTGTAATGTGATTCCCCCACTCAAATTTATATCCCTGCCTCCAGGGTTTGAATGTTGCTTGTTGAAGTGTTCCCAGAATATATTGTAGAACTTAACCCCAAGAGATGAAATCTATTTGTACAACAATAGTGGAAAAGGTCATTGTTTGCGTGCCACAAGATGGCACAGAAAATGTCACGTGAACATTTGAGCTGTGTAGTGTAGATTCGATTTCCAAGCCGACTATAAACTCTTCCACTAGTGCTTCGCATGATGGACGCAAAGCTGCATGTCCCGTCTGTTCGTATTAGTTGTAGAATGAATGAATGAATGAATGATCGTTTTAAGGCCATTTTCCCTGCTAGAGCAGGGGTTAGCCTTGCGGGCCCCATGACAATCATGGTTCCCTGCTTGAGGCAATGTTTTTATGGCCGGATGCCCTTCCTGACGCCAACCCTTGGTCGCCTCTTACGATGCGCAGGGATACGGTGTACCTATTCTAAATCGGGGTACACACCGGGATCATTCATCCCAGCAAGCTGGTACTCAATTTGCCGACCTCGGAAGGATGACAGGCTGAGTCAACCCCCCTGGTGTTAATTCAGCGATCGACCGGGATTCGAACCCAGGATCCTAGGATCCCAAGCCGGCACCCTAACCGCTAAGGACCGGGATTCGAACCCAGGATCCTAGGATCCCAAGCCGGCACCCTAACCGCTAAGCCAACACCAGGCTAAATTAGTTGTAGGAAGAATGTTAAAGGTCCTATGGCGTATCTTGGCCAGCTGATTGTTGAAAGACTTGCGTCGAACATCTTCCCCAGTCAAAATCACAAGGAGGTGGAAATGATTGCGGCCATTAAAGAAGTAGGAGTAGTAGTCGTAGTAGTAGTAGGAGCGGAAGCCCGTGCTAATACCACGATACAAAATGAAGCGAAAAAGGAAGCCTTTTATTCTTGCGCTGGTTGAAAGAGCTCAACATGGGAGGTTATATATATTTTAACAGCAAAGAAAAAAAAATTCAGGAGTGATTGAGGAAGCGGTCTGTTGCCTATACACCGCCCGGGTTCAGTTTTTCATTTGTCCAGTAAACATGATCCTAAAATGATAACAAAACACTTGTGGTGCAGCATGGTGATGATCACAAACACCCTCGCTTTCACAACCTCCATTGATCCCGTTAAGATGGATCTTCTATTACTGAAGAACCACCTTTAGAGGCCATTTTTCCCCGCAAGACGGGGGTTGGCCTTTTTCGGGGACCGTGGTTGTTGTTGTTTTTTTGGTCCCCTTTTGAAGCAATGTTCTACTTCTATTACTGAAGGAAACCATATATTTTTTTACTCATGTATATACAATGTTGACTGCGTTCTTTATGTATTTCCAGACCAAAAATGAGAGGAATTATCACATTTTCTACGAACTGTTAGCTGGGTTGTCCCCACAACAGAAGGAGCGGCTCTTCCTGCAAGATGCAGAGACTTACTTTTACTTGAATCAGGTGCACAAGGCCTTCAAGTGTATTAGCTGAATAAATTACACCACATGTCATGGTTTTATTGTTTTCAAGTTTGAACTCTTAATCCTGATCAAAGCACAATTCGTTTGTTTGTACCTCTTCAATGTGATGCGTGTAATAACAGTTTCATTCTGACTTTGTGCTTCTACAAAACTTTTTCTCAGGGTGGAAACTGTGAGATTCCAGGGAAAAAAGACCGTGAAGATTTTCGCAGGTTATTGAGTGCGATGGAGGTGTTGAGTTTCAGTAATGAGGAGCAGATGTCTATCTTCAAGGTGCTTTCCTCCATCCTCCAACTTGGGAATGTGTGTTTCTCCAGCTATGAGGTGGGAGCCTGTAAATGGTTGAATGAGTGGTTTTGTTACGGAACTAACGTATTTAATACTGTAGATATTCTTGTATTGCAGAA